>NC_090901.1:11903526-12088300 GCF_040956055.1 Brachionichthys hirsutus
CTCTATAGTGGGTAGCCTGCATTCATCCCGGGCCCTATGCATCGCAAACAACAAACTGCAACCGACAGTTTCAAAAAGAAAGCCCCCCCCCCCCCCCAAAAAAAAATCAGTGGAGGAGGAGCCCCCCCGGTCTCCGATTCAGCCGGGCCTGGCTTCTTTAATGACTGATCAGGTTCACAATTAAGCCCCGCTCGCTGGTAATACAAGTCTCCTTAGAGGCTCAATTGCCATCGGTGGGAGACAGGGCCACTGTTGTGTCCCAGGGATTAAAGCAGGCGGGGGGGAATCAAAAGCCATTTTACAATACAGTAATCAGCATGTTTTCCCTCTGAAAGGCCCTCTGCTCCCCATTTAGAAAACACAGAGCATTACCTCCTTTCTGCTGCCTACAAAACGCATTCAGCTGCCCGCTTTATTATAAGAATTAATCGTGCATGGGGGGGGGGGGGCTGAGGTGAAGAAGTGTCTCCTCCAGACAGGTTGATGAGGCTGGGGAATCCCATGACCCAGGCCAAGAACACATTCACAGGCTGTTTGCCCCCGCCCCCCCACCCCTGAGCAGGAAACACAGTGGAGATGGGAAAAGCAAAAAATAAATACCGAAGGAGATATATTCAATGATTTGGTCCAATTGGAGAGCAGTTAGGCCAGCTTATAAGCAACCGAGCAAGTCAATCAATCTGCAGGTTTTTGAGACTCATCTCGTCTGACAAAAAGTAGATGATGAATATTTGTGATGAGATTTCGCCACCAAGCTCCGTCTTGACCAGTAAGAGTTACTGCGGCGTGGAAGTAAGTCTTGGCCAAGCAAATCACAGGCGTTCGAATCTAAAGGATTGCTGAGACAAATCAATGGAGGACAGTCTGAATGTGAGACCGAAGGCTTGAGATCCAAAAGTGAGATTTTTTATGGTCAGAAATGTTGACTGATGTCGAAACTCCATCCAGTCTTCAACTAGAAACATCTGGCGGAGAAGTCGGCAGATGTGTTGCAGCAGTGCAACAATAATATTCTTTTCGTTATAATGCCATCAAAGGATTCATTACATGGCCTGCTTTTCCGTTCTGCCTGCCCATAATGCATTGGGAAGGTTGAGATCCGGCATATTACAGCGGGGAGAGGAAGTATTTGCTGTCTCGAGCTTCCTGATCAAAACCGCGTACATCTGACTCAGTTTATCCTGCGTTGTCCGCGGCCAGCCACTTCATTGATCTCCGTTAAGACGGAACTGCTGCACGTTGAGGACTTCACATTCCTGACTGCGACGCAGGTCATCAAGCGCACGCATTGATTGTTAGCGATGGGGTGTTCGAGAGCGCACGGCATTTTTTTACGCGACCAAGAAGCAAACTTGACGTCTGAATTTCCCCACCCCCACGGCTACTTCCCTGAACTGTTAGCGTTAGCTCCCGAGCATCGAAGGTGTTACCAGCAACGACCCGTGTGAGCTTCACAGAAACGCTCCCTGGCTGCTGCAGTGAAATCTGAATTGGTGTCAAGCAGAGGACTGGATGGAAAAAAAACATTTGTTGTGATCTTCCCATCGTGTTCAAGCACAGAATTGCTCTGGAATTTTAACTCGGTGGTTGAAATCTACACAAGGAAAGTAAAAATAATAATCAGAAATAGCTGCAGCAAGGTGCGAGTCCCGACTTCTTCCACTGAAGCAACCTGATAGTTCACGTCTGCAAAGTCCTGAGAGGCGTCCTCCTGCAGGATCGGCGCATGGAGGGGGGGGGGGGGGGGGGGGGGGGACGAACATGCAACTACAATACGGTAAAGATAAGGAAAAACAGTATCTTGGGAAATAAAATGTTTAACTTGGTTGCTGTCAGTAAAAAAAAAACAAGAAGCTAAATCAGAAACAGGAAATCTTGATTGCGATTATAAACTCTGCAAATAACAAAAAGGGGCCCAGATTTATTTCCTATTTTACCCCCACATTAAAGGCAGCAAACCTGCAAGCGCTGATCCTAATCCCCATCCAAAAGGCTAATCCGCTCCGCTGGAGGCCAGCAAAGGTGTCACAATGACATGAGTCTCACCCACGGCTCTGTTACCGTCTGAAGCATCACGTAAAGGAACTGCAATCGAAGATCTTTTATCAGCTCCCACACATTCCTGTTCAGGCCCCCCCTCCCGGTTGCTTTCTGTGCCGGCCTGTTGGAGAACCCTCCCGTCCTCGGTGTTTATATAATTTTTTAAGGAATAAAATGGAGGTTGACTTGAAGTGCTTTTAGGCGCTTGGGGAAGACGCTGCTGCCGCGTCTGCAGGCGTGTTCTCTGTGTGATAGGAGCGAGTGGAAGAACAAGGAGAGGAGAATGATCTTCAGCACATTTGGCAGCTTTCCACAGAAACCATTAGATGTGTGTGTAGGCCTGGGTGTGTACGTGTGTGTGTGTGCAGGTGTGTTTGTGTTCAGCTCCCTATCCCAGGTAACCACTCAGCCCGCCTGGCTGGAGGTACAACAGACCAGAGAGCTTGTAAATCCATCTTTCCCTGAGGGAGTTTGTTTTTGTTTGTTTGTTTGTATTTCCTGCAGATAGCAGCACTTAAATTCATATTGTCTCTTAATGGGGACACAACAGGATGAGGCTTCACATGCCTGTGTTACATAAAAACAAGTTCGGCTTCAAGGGTCACGGTTACTCTCTTGAGTCTCTTTAAAACTCTTTGGTCTTAAATTTCTTCCTGAAATTTAACTTCTTAAATTTCTTCCTGAAACGTAACGAATTAAACTAATTCAGCAGCTTGTGTTTCACCATTGAAGTACTGATATATATATATTCAAACCAAACCTCATGGACTTCACAGAACTCAAACATATATTGATCACCAATGTTGTCCTCATCAGAAGTACTGGGGAGACTAAGGTCTGATTAATATTCTGTGGCTGCACTTGTTAGCATGCATCGTCACTCCCTTACAAATGCACCCACTTAATCACCCCCCCCCCCCCCACACACACACACACACACACACACACACACACCTACACACACTGTGCTGCTTGGCCACAAGTGCTGGAGGGAGATTTATTCTATGCTTCCCATTACTTGCTTGTTCGGTGGTCCAAAGGTGAAATGAGAAATAGCCCTGTGTGTTCCTAATCCTGAAGACACTCATGTTGTCCTCACAGCATGCACTTTTCTTTTTTCTTTTTTTCTTTTTGCTTCTAACACTGGCATGGCAACCGGTTGCTACAAAGCCATTAGTGCAATTCTTGTGAAAGCAGTATAAACGCACGCATTATCGGAATACAGTTGAAACCACACCTATAGATAAATACGAGACCCCCCTCCAGGAGGCCTTGTGCGTTTCATGAAGGATCATTCCTTTTAACATACTGTCAAGATGAAAACAAATGAGTTTAGTGCAAGAAAAACACTGAGGTGAGGTGAAAATCCCCTGGATGTGACGTCCCGATGATGAGTGGTGCTCGAAACCAGGCGCACTGCCAAGAAACCATTAGCAATCCCTCAGGGCTGTTAGAGCAAGGAGTGTGTGTTGTGTTATATAAGTGTAACACACACACAGCTCAATGGCCACCCTCACTTATAAGAGTCACAACTGCGAGTTAAACATTAGCGCTGAACAACTTTTAAAAAACACCTGGTGGACTGGGACAAATGTGGATGTGTGTGTGTGTGTGTGTGTATGTGTGTGTGTATGTTTGTGTGTGTGTGTGTGTGTTCTATCTTTACATTGTAGATGGGCGTGAGAACATTTTGGCCCGTCTGCCTTTCAAAAAGCTGTTTGATATTTGAGTTTCCTTTCGGGTGAAGGTCAGAATAAATAATAATAATAACTAGAAAACAACAATCAGAGATTGCAGACCCTCGCCTCCAAAAGACTATTCGATCTTGTGAGACAGTAAACAGGGCTTCCGGATCAGAGGGGCCAAACCTGCTCTAGCTTGCTGCTCCGGAACGTACTACAAGACTCCTTCTGGACTCTTTTTCCCATCATGCCATTCGTGTCCCTCCCTCTTAAAGTGGCAGTTTACAGCACAGGCACGATTCCAGATGTAAAAATAATTCTAGAATCTGGATCCAGATCCGGATCAACGCCATTCTTGGGGAGGACCGAGCCACGGACAGAACCTTGCTTGTGTAAAATTTTCAAGTTGATTGGGTTACTAGTTTTTGACTTGTGCGCTCGGACATACAAACAAACAGACAGACAGACAGACAAACAAACAAACGCACCCAATTGCATTACCCTCGCCTCCTCTTCGGCGAGGGTAATAATTCAGACCTTTGCATTTTAGGGATTATTTAATCCTCATTCACATTTCCCAATATTTGTAGCTGCACTAGTTGCTACAATGAATATGACATTCAGGATTTAAAATCGAAATGATTTTATCTGTGCTTTCTGAACAGGACCACGATATGCCGGCCCAGGAAACATCCTGGAACAACTGGTACCGCTGTCGTGTGCAACGGTTGTAACTAGCGGTTCAGGCCAATGTTAGCTAGCATACGATTGAAATTATTTTGTAATCCTGTATTGTGTTAGTTTGTTGTGTAAAACTGGGTTCCAAACAGCATTTTGATTTAAAGCAGCAGTCAAGGAGTACAAATCCAAATTGCAGCTCCTTCAGGCCATGGTTAAGTAATCAAAATTGTTTATGCGGCGAGTTCCTTTACAACCTCTGGCACGTTTATAGCAGCTGCAAAATATAGCATGACAGGTCATGTGCGTATAAAGACATATGTCCTTATTTTTCTGCAAAGAAAATTTGTATTTCTTTTTTTGTACCAATTAAATTCTGGCTGGGGATCCACGAACTCTGTCCTGTGACTCAGCAAGCCCAAATAAAAACACCTTAAGCGTGTGTTGCTAAGTGTGCAAGCTCACGGCAGACCTTTCCCATGCATGTCTGCATGAAAGCCTCCAATATCCTCACAGAAACCACAGGAAGATGAATGAACACTCAGGAGTAAGCACACACACACACACATTGCAGAGGAAGGGCGTGTCAACATCAAGACACTGGTATAGTCAAGTTCAGAGGTCAACTCTGGACTGACTTGTGGTTGAGTTTGGCATCCAGGCTCTAATTCTCAACATGTTTGGATGCTACAGTTGAATGGCTCCACTGGACTCTTAAGAAGAGCACGAGTCCGTTTTAAGTTCCTCTTTTTAATCAATTACAGATTTCACATTAAGATCATCTGTCCCCGATTAGCCGAGCATGTTTTGATCATCTTCCAGTGAAATTAAGAGCAGGTGGCAGGGAAGTTGTTGATGTTGTTGTCGTTGTTTTTTTCTCGTTGTCTTCTTTCCTGAAATTCAATGCTTTTTTCCCTCTCTGCTGAAATTAATCCGCAGAAAGCAAAATATCAAAACAGTTGCTTATTTACTAATCATACATTCAAAATAAAACACGCGCGTGCGTGTTGACCCGATCGCAGGCATGACAATTACACAAATTCACCCAACGTCGCAAAGTGAGCCGCACACGAAGCCAAAGCAAATGCAAACAAATAAAATGGCATGCAAGTCTTATTTTCCACTTGTTTGGATGGAAGCTCCGGCCGATGATCCGTGAATGAACCCTCCATGAAAACCTCATTGGGCCAGTTGAAACATGGAAGAGTGGAATTATGAGGACACCTCTCGAATCCGTCTGGCTCAGCTCAGACTCTAATTGAACGAGCTAAAACTCCGCTGGCATCAGTTCGCTTCCAGAGTCTAATGTCTCCTAATTGATTACCACATACCCACGGAGCCAAGATGAAGTCCCCGCCCCTGTGCACACACATACACACACATAAAAACCCACTCCAAACCTACAGTACATCTCATTAACCATGCCGCTAAGTGTACACTTAACTGTCCAAAACCTTTTAGATTTGCCTATTTGTCACAGTATCCCGATGCTCTAAGCCGTTTGTCAAAGCAGGTAGGCACCAGGCTGTGTGGTCTTTGCTTTCATGTCTGAGACTTTAAACCCATAAACTGAGCAGAGGTTCCCACAGAATCTCAGCAGGACCACATTTTCATATTCGCTAAACAGACTCAAGCAGGTAAATAATTCATAAATCATCCGAACCGGCAGCCAAGTGGCACAGAACTTCACGAAAGCAATTCCAACATGGAAGAAATCGTGAAAAATAGAAACTCCATGCATTTAGAAGAAACCCAGAAGCAGAGATGTCCCATGAAAGCCAGTGTGGACTGGAATGACCCCCCCCTCCAGTACTACCCACACCTCTAACAATACTGCACTCAAATCAACACCACACGTGTGATTTTTTAATATCGGGTTTATGGATTATTTTCCCAGCAGCTGATGTTGAGCAACGCGTCCGGAAAGCTGCGGTTCAAGCGGTCAAAGTTGGCCGCAGATTTTACGACGAGGCTCCTTCAGGACGTGTGAATCTGAGGCCAAGCTTTGTAAGACAGTCCAATCAGTGGTTCTGAATCAGGAGCAGAGGCCACACCTGAAGCCTTCAGCAACACCAGTTCTCTCTAGAGGAGAGCGACCCGTAGCATCCGTCCAGAGAACCGCCAACAGCCGAACGACTCGTCCGAGACGGATGTTGGCTTTTACAGAAAATGTTTTTCTACTGTGTTTGTTAAAAACCTGAAAGCTACGTGACGTCACAATGTGATCCGAACAATAAAGGTTTTCAATTTAACAAAAATGAGAACAAGTCCACAAAAATAATTCAGCCCAAACTGTGATATTTAAATACACATGTATTCTTCTTGAATGTATTCACTTTCCCATAGGTTTATACGTTACATCCATCCATCTTCCACGTATCTGGGGCCGGATCTCAGACGCAACAGTTTGCATGGATATTTGTAATATTTTAACTAAAATGTGCTTTTATTTATTTTAAATCAGATTGAGGAATGTATTCACATTGATTGATGAAAGGAAACTTTGGATTAAATGGGAGTGTACCTAAAATGTCCTGCTGTCCTTTAAATGTAAAGATCCATCCATCTATCCATTCAGAGACAACCTCAAACGTCGACGCATTATCCACCTTGTGTGTCACGGGTCGGGGCGCAGGGCTACGCTCACGCACACATTCACACCTACGGGGGATTTGGAGAAATGGCTTGACCTAAATTGCGTGTTTTTGGAGGTGGGAGGAAACCGGAGAAAACCCACACAGACACGGAGAGAACATACAAACTCCGCACAGACAGGAATTGCACTGGAACCTTCTTGCTGTGAAATGACAGCGTTAGCCACCGACACCGCAACAGATTAAGAGCATAAAGTATTTTTTATTTCATGTATTTATTTTGCACCTTCAAATGTGACCGATTATGAAGATGTTCTTCTTTGAGGGGGAAACCCCCCCAGCACCAAAATCCAAACCAGACTTCCTGAACCTGTGGCTACATGTGTAAAAGAGTGTGAGAGAGAAATGTGTTCATCCTTGTGAATGACACTCGGGGGGGGGGGGGGGGGGGGGGGGGGGATGTGATGAGAGCGAGAGATGTAGCGTGAATGCAGGTGGACCTCCAGAGAAAGTGGCTGCGGCTGACTGGCAGCAGTTCCAACACGGGGGGGGGGGGGGGGGCTCTCATCATTCATCCCTCCTATCTGATGACGGATCTATACCATAACAGAAAAGCTGTGTGACGGGGCTGTAGGCGCTGAGTCGGGGAGATTATACATCGCCGCTAAAAGGTTCTCTAAATTGTTGATGCATGTCTTCTCAATAAAGATCGTGTCTATCGTTTGTCGTTAATTACAAAGTGACATATCAACGTTAAAATTGTACAGTTTGCTTTCTAAGCCATAAATGGCGTGGCTCCTTCTTATATCTCTCATCTAATAATTCTCTGCGCCCCAAACTGCCGCCTGAGAACCTCTGGCAGGTCCCTCATAATGGGACAAAGAGCTTTGTAATCAAGACCAAAGTGCAATTATAGTACAAACAAGTTATCATTGTGTCTTTTAACTACATACGGAAGCTATTCTCGTAGATTTTACGGAACCCAAACAGGTGTAGAGTTTTTTAAGTGGGACATTTTTGACCTGCTAACCCAGCTGGTTTGGCATGTCTGCATATGTCATCAGAATACATGTACAGATCTACTTTTAATATGTTGAACAAGGGTCTTTACATTGATCCTTGAGGAACACCCATTTTGAAGATGCACGACAGCGTGGAAATTAAATCCTGTTCCATAAATATGAAACGCTCCATGCCAGCATCCACATGTTTTTTTAAATCAAACATCCAACACTTTGTTCTTTTTTGTACAAGGTGTAAATGTAGCTGTGTTTAGCTTCACAGTATCCGGGATTATACTGGATAACTGTACTGGCTTTTGGCCATTCTACCAAGCTTGTCCTTTAATGTGAGTGCCTGCTCATTACAGCGGATTCTAATCCTTCCTCTGTGGAAACGGGTGGTCGATTATTTGCATAAACCAACTGGACTCAGGGGGAATTACAAGATGGAGCCGGCAACCCTTGATTGCTGGATTAATGTCAATACCTCCATGTTAGCTTCAGACTTGCAGAGCATTTAAGTGGAAGAGTGAGCGAGCATTAAGGAAGGATTACAGAATCTCAGGGGTTAAACACAGCCTGACCCTCCACTTTTTTCTCCAGGTCGACCTGCAGTTTCTGAATGTGTTGTGCAGTCAATCAACAGAACCCACACATGTTTATCTGTTTAATGTAAGATTTAAAATAAAAGTAAAAAAGAATGAGAACAAACTCATAAAACGTATCCATCAACACCATCGATGTTAAACAGTCAGGAAATAACTTCCAGAATAAGCAAAAGAAATAATGGAAATAAAACATCCTGGTGTTTTTGAAAAGGAAAACAATTAGCGCCAATGTTAACTGTAAAAGTGTCAAATACATATTGATAAACATAAAATTGATTCAAGAATAGTAGAAGTAAGACAAAGGAAATTCAATTGTTAATTGGTATTTTTTTTAGTTTATTTTTAATTATTTCAGTATAATTTACAAAAATATTCTTTTCACATTAATGTTTTAACATCTTGTTTTTAATGTGTAATTTAATGCATCATTGTCTGCCTATTAATTAACCAATTAATTTAGTTATAACACAACATTCTCCCATAAGTTATGAAAGCAGCACTCAGGGTGGACCAGCTGAACTTCATCCAATAAGAATGAAGATTGGAGAAAATTACCAGAATCCATCTGAATGTGCCTGGATGTATTCCCAAATATAAATATTTGTGTGCAAACATATGAGATCATACAAAAACAACCAAACTGGGGGGAAAAAAAAACAATTTAAAACAGGGAGATCTTATATTTTTTACATAAAGTTTAACTTTACGTACACATTTTCTACCTCAAATTTTGCAGTATATTTATATAAAATTGGATATTTTTAACAAGATCTTCAGTCCCCCCTCAAATCTCAATAACTCCTGAGCAATGGCAGGCTCGTGCACCGTCTCCCAGCATGCATGGAGCCCTGGACTGGGCCAAGTGGGCTGAGTCATGCTGCAGGAGCATGTTACTGGATGTAAAGCAGAGCTGTTTCCTACCGAGTCAAGCCCACAGCTCTCATTAAGTCGTTATGCTGTAATTAGCCTGCGTGTTAGTGAATAGGTAGCAAATCTACTGCAGGAGACGCAAACTTTGGTCGCGCAACAATGCTGTTGATCATCTTATGAGTATTTATTCATCTCATTTGTGCATCTCATGAGTGGCATGCCGCATCCACCCTGGCTGTGCTTTCATCCTGTCCGACTGGCAGGTTATTGCCGATTGTCCTCTGCTCGCATGAGTGTTTGGCTCTGGGTCCAGGTTCTGGCAGAGCATCATCACTCCAACTGGAGAAGGCGCACCGTCCATGTCTGTTTCCCAGCAGCAAACCGGCCCGTAAATCAGCACCAAGAACACGGAGAGTGAGTCTGAAGGTGGGCAAAACGGAAGATGACCTTCATACTGGGAGTTCACACAGAACTTTGCACACATTTCTCATGGCATCCCTTCATTATCTTCATGACACCATGTAAGAAGTTGTGAAGGTCTTCGTAGCAGTTTGGATTCAACGCCGTGGGATGATTGCCGATGAAGGCAAAGCTATGAGGAAAGACTTTTTATAAGATGAGGTTTTCGGAGCTTTTTGTGCCACAAATAAAAACATTGACTCATCAAGGTCAAACAAAACGTCTCTGACACTGAGCTAAACGCCGACATGAGGCATGCTCTCCTCCTGGGTGCCCAAAATGATCATTTATTGATTCAAGGGATTAACTGAATGATGCTGATCACTGATGCTGGCCAACATTTCAACAGACAGACCAACAATAATGTCCCTTTTCAGACTGGATATCATGATCCCATTAAAATCCACAGCGCAGTCCGCCACATGAATAAATATTGAAACCACACTACAAGTCCAGACTCACATCATCATAGAGGGGTTTCAGCTTCAAAATAGACGCATGCCAGACTCAGAAAATATCCATCCCCACCCAACGCACTTCCCTCCCAGCCTGGGAAATCCCTAATTCCACCACCAGCCCAAGCTTCCGGCTCTCATCCTCCATTTGTGTTTAATAAGGCTGGTGTGCACCGAAGCCTCGAAAGGTTCCGAGCTGCCTTGAGGTGCGACGATGCGGCACTATGATGTGCCATGGTTCCCGGGTCTGGATCCGGCCCATCCGTGGGCCAGCCGGGGAAGCAGCTGCACACACACAGCAGATGAGGGGCTGATGGCAGGTAGAACAGGTGCTCGCCCCTAAAAGGAGCCTCAACGGCACACAGATTAAGATTGGCTTGACGTAGGGATTTAGATTTGCTAATTATTTCAGGGAAACTTTGATCCTGGTTTGGAAATTGGTGCCAAAAGGAAGGTGAGGAAAGCAGACGAGACGGAGATAGAAGAAAAACTATTGATTCATTAAATGGAGGGGGGGGGGGGGTTATTGTCCTCAGGCTCCTCTTGAACGGCTTAATCTTTACGTTTGTACTTTAAAGAAACATCATTTTGTTTCAGCATCGACCACATTGTGAGAGAAGCTTCTTCAGGTTCTATCCTAAAGCCTACAGCCGGATGATCTGAAGGGGAGGTCCCTTTCACACTCACACACACAATCTACATTATAGAAGAGTGCAAAAATAAGTGCAACAATGCTTCCTGGTCTCCACGCAATCGCAGTAATACTCGCACACATCACAGAACAACCACAGATTATAGCCCCCTCTCTCAGTAATTACTACTGGCCAGTCCTAAGGCATAATCTTGCAATTTCCTCTATGACGTGCAAAGCGTGCAACTCCATATAGGCACCCAAACAAACAGCGTTTATGTGGGATCATTTCCTCCAGCAGACAACGTCTGGTTCGCTGAACACAACCTCGTGAAGAAGGATGCGCCTACTGCCAGAATTCCTCCATTGCTCATTAACAAAGATAAAAAACAGTGAAACAGAAGCAACCCAATTCATTTTTATTTCTGTTGCGCCAGATCTTGACAGAAGGTTAGCGCAAGGCGCTTTACAGGTGTTGCAGGGAAAGACCTGCAGGGTGTGCTTGCTCTGGAGACGGAGGCAAGGAAAAAACCTCCCTTTAATAGGCAGAAACCGTGGACAGAACTTAAGACACATAGTCTTGACCGGTTGGGTTGAGAGAGAGAGAGCGAGAGAGAGACAGTGGTAGAAAGACAGACATGGCTTGCATGGGGGGGGGGGGGGGGGGTGTAAAAATAGCCTCATTAGCAGGGCACACACTTCCTCGCTTAATCATTGACTTCAGCGCATCATCAAGCAGGCCTTAAAGCTCGACTTGGACACTGACGGAAAGCGACCCAAAGAATTCAGGAATGAAGGGTTCTGTTCAGGGTTCTATTCTAATAGAGTGCTTCATAAAACTCAGAGAACGCTAAACTTAAAATGCTTTATGACAAGAAACAAATAAATATATCCCTTTATTTGCTTGTTGTTTGGAGATGCATGAGGGACCAGAACGCCCCATTTCCTCTGCAGAACGAGAACCTGAAGCTTCTCCTGTTATTATCCTGTTATTATCCTGCTATTATCCTGTCATCTAATGAGGGAAGTCAGCGTAACGTCGCACAGAGCCAGACACGACACTGACACCTAGTGTCGGAGGAAACGACCATCACATCACTAATGGTGCATTAACAAGACGGTGCCTGTCAGGGACACTTGAGAACACAAGAAAATCCATGTTGGTATGAAAAACACAAACGGAGCAAGCGGCGCACAAAGTTTGTGTTTCCCACGCCGCGCTGTGAAAACAGGCAGAAGGGAGGCCTGAACCAAAACACGAATTATGGGAGAGGTGAGTGATGCCGATACAATCCAATGTGACATTGTTCCCAAAATAAAGGCGTATGCACACACGCGCACACGTGCACGCGCAGACACACGGTGAGCCACAGAGCTCACACAGAGCTGAGGGCGATAATTATGCGTGTAAATTCCAGGACCCCTCAGCAGCTCTGCTGCCGGGTGTTGAAAGCTGCCCACTGGTTCTCCTGGTGAGGGCGGCCCTCATACGGCTGTGATGTCATCGAGTCCCTGCAGGACACTTTCACTGCAAACCTGAACTGTGGACAGAATCACACATCCAGTAACAGGAGAATGTGTGTGTGTGTGTGTGTAGGTGTGTGTGCACGCACATTGAAGGGACATGAATGCATCAGTTTAAATCAAAGCAAGGCGATAAGGGGGAACAAGAGAAACTCAACTAGGAGGAATATCATCCCATTCAATAGCTCGTCTGTCCAGCCGGATTGTGGAGGTTGTAACTTCTGGTAAAGCAGCACCTCAGCCACAGGAAGACGTTTCCCTTGTTCATTTTCTCCCACGGGAATCAAAGCCTCCCCCCAGCTCCGTGTTTCTCGGCAGCCATGGCGGCGGTGTGATATCTGAGGTGCAATGAGCCACGGCCGCCTCCACCTGACCGATGTGTAAGGCTTACCAAGCATGCAGGTAACTTGAAATCACCGGGCTGCTTTTCCGCACCTCACAGAGCGGGGGAAAGGGTGGATTCACACCCGCATCCTAAAGCAGGGAGTCGAGGGCGGTGAAGCGAAGGACGTACTTTACTGAACACATGCCTGGCGGGGCAGATGGCAATCACATAACGAAACCATTTTAGCAGCACAGCAGGAATCAGCTGGTCTCGTCTGGGAGGTGACGCAGAAGAGGGAATAGAGAGCTTTGTGACAACTGGACCGGACCGGACTGCCAGCAGGAAAAACACAGCAGGGGGGGGGGGGGGGGGGTCTGATTCCTGTTACATCATCTGTGGGAGACTTATCTGTCCGTGGCCTCGACTGGCATTTGTCTGGGCCAGCAGTGAGTCACACTTTCTGTTTACCTCAGTATGAACCCATCCCTGAAGCCTCCTTTCTGCAACCACATGAAGCTCCGGTAGCCGGGTGGCTTCCACCCGCTGGGTTGGCACGCCAGGCCGGGAATGTGCTGTGCCAACACCTTGCTAAACCATGACACCTTTCCTGTGGTGGAGGAGCTGGTTCCTTTCAAGGCGCTCTCGGCTGGAACCAGGCGTGTAAATATAGCCCGTCTCCTGCAGCTGCTCTTCCTCTGGAGCAGACGGAGGTCAAGCGGTGTTGAAAGTACGGTTTGCCCTTTGCCTGCCGGGGTGCCAGATTTGTAGGATTTTGCCACATGGGACAATAAATGAATCCGAGGCTGTTTAGGCAAGAACAGGAACGTACTTGGAAGAGAGTTTCATGCACTTGACTTTCTTTTATGTTTTTTACCTGAGCTGAATTGGTGTTGCAGCCACCTGGTTCCCCATGAGGGTTGAGATAAATACAAGTCTTTACTCTTTACTAATAAATATGCAGACTGTGGATCACCTTATTAAACCTATTCCAATTTCGTTAAAAAAAACACCAATAAAGGTAGTCATCCCCAGGTAGAAGGCGAGCTCACGATGGGCCGGCCAGCATCTACCGCTGGATCTGGATTATAATCTGGATGCCTGCGGTCGTGTTTCTATGTCAGCTGCTGGGCGGGAGGAGGATCAAGATGCTGGACTCAATGGATGAAGCACAGAAAATAACTATTTCGGGCCAGTTACGCTAAACGACGCGAGTCAAATCTGAGTTGAGCTCGTTTTGATTGACTGCAGTTGGTCCTCGTGTCTCTGGAGTTGCTGCCGGATTTTTGGTGACTGTTCCGAGATGAGAAACAGTCTGTCCTGATTGGCTTTCCTCCACACTGGATTGCTCAATGACGGTTTGTCTTTCCTTCAAGCTATGCAGAGGATTAAAGGTAGAACTAAGCATATGAGGAGCATCACCTCCTGCTGGCATCCTGCCCTCATCGGCAGAGAAGACATTCCCTCCCATCGAGTGCAACATCTTGATAATGGTAATGTCGAGGTGGAGACAGGTCTCTTTAAAGATGTGGGCGCAACTCTGATTTTTGCATTGCTTGGCCAGTCATCTACTTCCTGTGACCGGACAGTAGCCAGGAGCCGCCTTAAATCCAATCTGGACTTGCGTGGCTCCCATCTTGGAGCTCTTTCCTGTCCTCTGGGAGGGCTTCAGCTAATTATGTGATTGTCTTGAAAAAATCTGTTTCTCCTCATGGAATACATTATATTGACTAAGAGCCAATGTAAAGTTCTGTTTTCTATAACATGAATAGAAAAAGGCCATTTCCAGGCCACACACCGCACTAGCAGCACTAGTACATTACCCCCCCCCCCCCCGATCTGCCTGTAGGGGCTCGTGTGGATCCCCATGAGCAAGTTCAACATTAACCAATGATGACAACATCCTCAACTGGTCAGGAAGCCCCATCAGTGGGACACAAACTCAGATTAGCG
Organism: Brachionichthys hirsutus; assembly: GCF_040956055.1. Taxonomy (NCBI): domain Eukaryota; kingdom Metazoa; phylum Chordata; class Actinopteri; order Lophiiformes; family Brachionichthyidae; genus Brachionichthys; species Brachionichthys hirsutus. The sequence goes on from NC_090901.1 coordinate 11,918,344, forward strand.
GCTCATCCCCGGTGAAAGGAGCCCCTGGCATTCTGCCCTGGCTTCCAAATCTAAACCAGCAGCGCTCTCGTGAGAATGACAGGGCTTGGACCTCCACTGTGTCCCCCCCGCCCCCTTCCACCTCTGGTAGACAAGGCAGCGTCCTCACCCACATCCTGCATTGTTTCGCCTTCCATCAGTGAATCTAATTTTACCGCTGAAATAACATTTGGGGATACTATAGAAAGAGGACTTTTTCGCAATAGTTGTTTGGAAGCTCAACCAGTAATCAGTCAACTTTCGTCTAAGCTCATATTGTTTGCTCTATGTCCCTTCACCTATCTCAAGCCATCTGCCTCGCCATCTCTCGCCCAGGAGGAGGAGGAGGCGGAGGAATAACATCTCCGTTTCCAAGTCTAAACTGAGGAAACCACAGAGCAGCTAACGAGACAACGACAGAGCCAATCAAGAGAGCTAAGCTTTGCATTTATTACAAGAAGCCCAACAAAAGGCCCTGGACTCATGCCGCGGGGATGAGGCCACACTTCCAGTAGAGCAAGACTAATCATGAATGCAAATCGGCCCAATGAAAGCGGGCAAGAGCGAGAGAGGTGCGGCGTTGTCCTTTGGTAAACCTCTGGGAAACAGCACTTGGCACATCGAAGGGGCTCTACTCATCACTCAAAGAGACTGAAGCACACTGGCTGCAGAGACAGTGATGTATTTCCCAGCAACCGAGAGATTAGCCGATAAAGTGCGCAAAAGAGTATAATCATGGAGTTCAGAAGCACATCACACGCACGCGTTGTGCACATCACACGTAGATGTCGCCGATCCTTGTGCCAAAACGCTTCGCAGACATGAGCAAGCTGTGAGAAAGAAGAACTCGTGCGCTGTGCGTCAGCTTTATTGGGATTGATTGTGTTTGAGTTGTGCGGTGAAACCTCTCGAGGAGTATCGCTAACTTGAGTCTGGCGGTGGAACAAATATTGCTTTGTCCCATGCAAAGCTCGGAGAATGGCCTTCCTCGTTAATACCAGAGATTACCAGAAGGGCCGTCTCTGCTCGTTTGTTTGTTTGTTGGGTTTTTTTTTATTAGCAGGATTACAGAAGAAGGACTGGATGGTCGTCCGTGAGACTATGTGGTGGGATGGGAGTACGGGCCAGGAAAGACAACATTCAATGTTGGTGTAAATCCAGACAGTGGGATCCCCCCAAAAAAAGATTTCTGCTATTTCTTTTGCAATATGACATGATTTTGTGTTTGTTTTTTATATTACTTAATCAAATTAGCATTGCTGAGCCTAAATGGAGGCGTGCTACCTATAATTTACATCTATTCTCCTCACAAATTAACAATAAAAAGTCACTCAGCAAAAATATATTATTTATAATTAGAAAAAAAAGCTTCTCCATAATATATTAATACCTGATTATTATTATTGCTTCTGTCCAAAGACGTCCAGATGAAAGTGGCTGCAGGGTAAATCAAGCGGACCGTGGCTTCTATGGTTGAGCTGAACCAATCAGAATGAAGCCTGTCAGCGGATCCTTTCACACGAGAGAGTAGAAAATACTCCTTCATGAGCCATTTCGCCGGAGAAGAGATAACTGCTCATCTGAGCATGACGCAGGAAGCCAGACATCCGCGGGGGCGGGCCACCCGACTGCCACCGATTCACCAGACACCTCGGGGCGCTACCAAACCGCGAGACGCACAAGAAGCCCGGGAGCCACAGCAGAGCAGCTGTTAGCCACCGGTGAGCTATCTGCCCACACTGAGCAGATCAGTGAAGGCCAACCATCACACCGCCGGACTGCAGGACTGGACTGTTGCCAAATGAGAACACCGGATTGTGGAAGAAGCCGGATCCTGGGCCAGCAAGAGACTGGAAGAAAGGAATACTTTGAAGGGGATCAAGGTATAGATGCAGATTCGGGATATGGGTACCATTAAAAAAACAGAGGAGGTCAATCAAAAGAAAGATACGCGGTCATGGGTTCAGAACATCCCATTAGGTGTAGAAGGATACGGGTCACATTCCGTTTCTGGCATCTGGAGGTGGATCCAGATCAGCCATTAATGAATATCATGTCAGTTCATTCTTTACTTTTTTTAAGTCCTCTACCTCATCTCCGCCTCGATTCACCAATATGATCATCTCAGCAGCGTCATCAGCCACCGTCACCACTAGCAGCCGGATGATTTTATTCTGATCCTAATTTCATAACCTTAAACACGTGCGTATATTTATGTAGTTCTTTATGTGCGCGCCGTGTGAAAGATCTACCAGACGAAAACCCAACTTAATTGAACACAGTCAGGCCGAGATACGCTTGGAGGATCCCTCGGTATGGACATTCCACACACACAATTGCATGACAAAGAAAAAAATGCAACTATTCTTCCTCGAAACCAAAATTGTTCTGAACATTTCTGACAATGTGCAGGGATTCCTTTCACGGAGCAACGGACAATTACAGAGAAGGCCAAAAGCCATCTCGCACTGCCGTAATTCATATCGACCAGTATAGCAATAACAGTGTGGTTGTTTCACAAACAACGGGAAAACACGACTGTGGGCTTTCCCCATATTTTTCTTTGTGGAAAAGCCTGCTTGTCCTCGATATGTCACATTCTTCACTGTCAGTGGCAAAACGCTGCACATGGCCGTATGTTGTGGGTTTCCTTGCAGGAGTAGCCCGGAATGCTACACAGACACACACTGCACACAAGCATATGTTGCGCCGATGCATTTCCGGGTTGTGAGGCGATATCTGCCGATTTCTTACTTAGGATTAATTCCAAAGGATGGTGCCTGGAAGCTAGCACGCAGCAAAGCATCCGAAGATGCCACCGCCAATAAGGAAGCGAGCGTCGCATGAGAAAACACAGTAAACAGGAAACATGGGCGTAAGACTGGCCAAACGCATTCGGCCGTCTTAGTTCCAGTCTGTCTCAGCAGAGCAGCGTCTATTTCTGGGAAAGCCTGAAAACAGCCTGCAGCGAGTCGCTGCTGGAAAAGAAACTGAAAACCTGTTCTCCTTGTCTCGGAGTGAAGTCTGAACGTTTGAGTGACAGTCGATATGCAAATGTAATGTTCAGGAGCTCATTAAAAAACCCGAGAAGGGGCCACGTTGCCACTTATTGTCTGCAGCTGCCTGGATGAGTCACCAATGCTGCGGACGGGCGAGCGGGCAGCGTTTCAAGCAGGCATGGCGCCCCGCCAGCATTTTGGTTCCTGTCATTATCTGTGCTTTGTGTCTTAGTGATGGCCACATCTAGGCAACTCTTTTTCATTAAAATAATACCCTCATCAAGTGAGCTTCTGTCAGCAGCGTTGCATGGATGCCGGGCTGAGCCCCGGGCTTCCAGACGGCTCACAGTCGGGGCTGAAGGCCGGAATTTTAAACGTTTCGCAGCAATCGACTGGTTAGCCATTCAAGCAGGACGCTGAAGGATGGGTTTCCATGAAAGACGAAAGATGATGAGAAGCTAGAAAGGAGGGGATTTGGGAGATGTTGCAGTAAATTAATCCCACACAGACCACGGCTTTGGAGAGTTTTGCTACAATGGGCGAACGACAAAAGGAGCGGCCCTGAAAGAAAAGGTTGCGGGCGGATGAGGAGGGGGCCGGCAGCGACTTTTGAAGTTTGCCAAAGGAAGGATGCATCCTTTTGAGTCTCAGGGAGATTAGACTTTTCTTCAAGTGACAAAACACCTTATTAACCTCCGCCTGACCTCAGAGGATTGACCCTTGACCTCCGACCCTGACCACGCTGCGCCTTACTCCTCTCGGGAGTCCCCGACAGGAACCTTTTCTTTACAGCTACGGAGAAAGAGAATGTGAGAATTGTATGGGTGCATGTGAGACAGGCGGAGGAAGCAGAGGAGTAAAACAAGGGGGGGGGGGGGGGGGGGGGGGTAATTAGACACAGCACCTCTGGTAATCCACTCTTGGTCCACTCACAAAAACAGCAAGGCTCCGGAGGGATGGGTGGAGACAGAGATGAGACGCTTTTAAACTTTGGCTTGGAACATGGGCCTTTACCAAATCCACTGACAAATCCAGAGATTAGTCCGCTCCATTGTTTTCAGGAAGTCCGCTCCCATCCACCCAGAATGCAGGAGGCAGATATAGGAACTTTGCAAGAGCCCCAAGTCGCAGAGCTGGATGGCAGAGCGGGCATGTGTGTCTTGCTGCGCATCGACGTCCAACACATGGGTCTGTCAGTGCATGGGGGGATGACCCAGTGTGTGTGTGTGTGGGGGGGGGGGGGTTGTCAGGAAGGCCTGGGCTCGAGCTCTGACCAAAAAATTCCAACGATCGCTCATGACTTTCTGGCCACCAAAAACAATGCGGATGGATGGCGGGCCGCTTTCCCACTGCGACCTCTCCATAAATAATATGTACTTTGGAAACTGTCATCCCTCATGGTTTCATTAAACCTTTTTTTATATATTTACATGGCCTGCTCAATTTGGTCAAAATGTGAAATTCTCCCCCCTTGTATAAACCCGATGCTTTTTTTCCCTGCGGAGTCACTTCACCACAACCAGAGTCACTGACATTTGATCGGGAGCGCCGGTCAAAACGCTTGTGGACAGCAGCAGGACTGTGAATCAAATATTTAAATGTTCAACAAAAGCTTCATCCCCCCTCTCCTCTCCTCTACCTGCTGCTTGTCTTGATTGTTTGTTTGTTGGAGGTGTTTTAGGTTTCCTAAAGAGTATCTCAGTCATTATCACAACCTTGTATATTCATGACCTTTTGTCTACACTGGGGGGGGGGGGGTACAGCAGCCTGGTGCAGGACTTTGTAGTGTGAATAAGCTCCAGCTAAATAGTTCTTAGAATAAGGAGATGGTGCTGGACCTCCGGAGGACCCCCCCCCCCCCCCCCCCCGGGACTGGTAATCGAATATGGACTATATATATAAGAAGGGGCAGATCAGGATGCAAGCGAATGTTCTGATACCGCGTTGAGTATTTATTGTTGTCTCAGGTACTCATATGTTTGTATTTATACTTAGTGGTGCGTTTATATGTTAGTTAGTTAGTATCTAAATGCTGGATCGAAATCAGTCGTTCAGAACTGAAGAAGGATGAGCGACGAAACGTTTTCAACCAAACTTGAACAAGTCCAGTTGATTCTTCCTTTTTCCTCTTCGGGATTTACCTGGATGACAGGGAGGGAACCTACAGGAGGGGCGTCGCCACTTCCTGATTGGCCAAACGGAGATAGCTGCAAGCTGCTCCCACTCAGCAGATAGGAGACCAGCTCATCGCCGGCTGAAATCAAGTTCAGAATCCTCAAAATAAGGAAATGTTATTTTATTCGAGATTCTGGAGACCGTTACAAACAGCTACTCCGGTTTATGAAGTTTTGCATATTCCAGCCCCCAAAAAGCTCATTTGTCATGTGACCATCAGGCCAAACCGCAACAAAACATTCCCATTTTATCTGAAACAATCATGATGGGAAGGATGGAGCACGGGACAGGAACCAAGAATTTACATTTTGGTTTAGATCCGGACGAAGGGATGGATCAAGGATTTATTTTCCACATTCTTTACCAACTGCAGATCCAATCACCACAAAAAAAAGGGGGGGGGGGGTCCATTCTCCTTCAGTGTCCATCATCAAGACACAGCCCAAAGATCCGCTACATTAACTCCACCCATTTCCTTTGTTTGGTGTCTCTCTTTGTTTTTTGGGGTTGCACAGAAACGTCTGAACCAAATACCACAAAAATGGTTGCCGATGGCTTACGAAGCCACGCGAGAAGCCATTTTACTGCAGATCCGGAGAATGGGGAAGCTTTTTCAGGCATTGCTGAGAAGTTTTGTCTGATTTTTCAGGAAGTAATGCATGAATCGGGATCTAATGATGTGGCTTGACATTCCTCAGCTCCCCGATTGATGTCTGCTGAGAAAGGAAATATTCAAAGGCCTTCCCTAAAAGTCTCTGGCATGTCGTTTGGGGCTGCACGTGAACATGGCAGCAACATGGCAGACCTCATGGAGGGAGGGGGCAGCTCTGTTACCAACAATATGGCCCCTTCATTTTGTGCCTTTCTCGTCTGACGAATGGCCTCGGTTTGCTTTGGTTTGGGTTTTCACAGAAATCCCTCCCCGATTGGTTCTGATTTAGTTCACAGGCGAAATGCTGCCGTTGTTCGCTGGAATTCAAAGTCATTCAATGCGATTTCATTTCCTCTTAACCGAGACTAAACAAGTTGTATATATGAGGGGAAAAAAATAATTATGTGCGGTTTGAACGTGTAATGACTTTTTAGGACTGTTTACATTTGCAGGAAGTTTTGTCACACTGATCAACAAAACGCAGCGTGGAAACATCGGGATTATTTTCCGCCGTGTTTTGCCCTCAGAGAACCGTCTTGTCGAGGTCGGGGGGGTGGTCTCTTCTAACCTTAACTAAACTAACTAAACACGGCTGCCCACAACACAAAGCACTGGTTAAGATGTTTGGGTTTGTCGTTGCGTAACAGATGCTGAGTTATTCATTTGTGATGTCTGTAGTTGTGCTTGTGTATTTTCTTATTGTAAGTCCAAAGGGGGCGAGCTTTAAACGATCCTGAGGGGGGGGGCAAACAAGGTTCCTGTAGTAAACGACAGGAACCTTCACGTCATTTATTTTGGCTGTCTTGTTTCGCCCATTCTGAAGATTCCACCTTAACCTCCCTCATTCACGTCACTGCTCTCCTCTCCTGTCAGGTCCGGCTTTAATTCTAAAAATGTCCCTGGCATCTTCAAGGAAAGACAAATATTTAACTAAAACGTAAAAATAATTTTCCTCCTCACTAAGAGGACCACACACATGCACGCCGATCACACCGACGTGCGCCTTCATTCGTGTTGAGTGTGAAGTCCTCCTCGCTCTTCTTCTCTCACACACAGTTTTGCTTTCCATCAAACCCACATCCTGAATTTCCTTCCTCGGGGGGGGGATTTACACTGTGGTCGTCCTTCAGGTGCAGCCTAAGAGCTCCACGTTAAAGCACGAATCACCGCTCTGAACCGCCTTGTAGTAAAACGATGACGTGGAAAGAAGGAAGAAGATAAAATCACATTAACCTGACCATAATGCAGGACATACCGACATCAGAAAACTCGCTGCTATGGGAAGAAAGAGTCCCGTCAGCAGGTCGGGGTCTTCGGTGCAGGTTAAAGGGGCTTCAAGAGGACAGCCAGCGGTGGGGAGGAAGCACTCAAACTCAGCCCCTGATCCAGGTTGACTATCCTCACTTGGCCTCCAAGCTTGAGTCGACTGGAAAAGCAAAGGAGAATATAATCGGTGACCTCGTTTGGTGCGAAAGACTTTCTGGGGAAATATGAGCCTTTGATTATGATCAGGCATATTGATTGTGTCTGTTCAATTTTAAATTCGACATTTACAAGAATCTGCTCCTGGACCGGACCGGAGGAGATGCTTCCCTTCAGGAACTACAAGTCAAAGCATGCACTGCGCTTATGCAGCATTGCAGCATGCAGCTGACTCCATTGTAACTATCAAATGTTCAGAGGTGAGAAAAACATCCGTCAACATAATGATGGACGGATGAAGCAGAAACGGCACTCCGATTCTCAAACCAATGTGTGCAGCTTTCTGTTTTCTTTGTTTTAGCAATAAGCTTCAAGCTTCAAGGTTCCTTTTTAATGTCTATGGCCCAATAGCTCTTATAATAGAGCAGCACGGTGCTGAATCTTAATCTAGGAGTAGATTATATCAGAAAAGCCGCTTTGTCAAAATGAGTGTCCGCTGAAAACAAAGCGGTGTGCATATTATAAATTCCAAAGCGGGCCATTGTTTTAAACTGATGTTGACAATGATACAAATCTTTTTACGAGAACCCACGCAGACCATTGGCTGCCGACAAACAACGCCCTCCAATCGCGGCATCCGCCGATCTCCAATAGATGATGCTTTAGCTCGCTGCAGCCAGGAGAGTGTCAGCCAACACATCATCAGCATTCCTGAAGTCCTGCCCAGTGCGAAGGTCTATTTACACCGCCATAATAACACAATTGTTCAAATGGGCTTTACAAAATCTGAAATGGAACCCAGTCCGATGTGCTTGGTTTCCCAGAGGAAGGAATCGCCTGTCTCGCCTTGTTTACCAAATGCAGGCAAAATAAATCGCAATGCTGACAAATGAGCATTTCTTTCCAAATCGACCAGCGTTTAGCGTCTTTGTGCGGTTTCTCGTCACGGGCAGCTCTGTCAGACGCAATTATGCACAGCAAAGCTTCCTCGACGTAAACTATTGCCACTGGAGGTACAGAGCTGCACTCAGGATTACATTATTGCCCCTTAAGGCTGCATTTGAGGTTGTTCACTTTGCAACATAGTGAGTGCGTGTACAGTCTGTTACCATAATATGTTTGAGCTTTGGCAATTCCGCTGACCTTGGATGTAAAGCATGGCCTGAACAGCCAGATGCCCGACTGTCTGTGTGTCAGTATTAGAGGACATAGAGAGGCTTAGAGCGATGCCATTGGCTCCTCGCTGGAGTTTCTTCTGTATCATAAGATGATGAAAAGATCATACGAGCCATGCACGGCTGGTATGAAAACGGCGCCCAGGCTTGTTCGTGCCGTCGTTCTCTCCCCGCTCTTCTGATTTGTCTGTCTACCCGGTTTTTGACAATAAAGCTCAGTTTCTGGATGTTCCCTCGACTATCGTGCATTTGGGTTCTCACCTGCTTTTGTCAGTGACATGCAAACTAAATAGAGGAAGAAATGTCAGAGCGTTTGTGCACCCATGCGGATGGTGGGGGTGGTGGATGGGTCAAACAAACACAGACCCTAACAAAGCATCCCGGACAGACGGACAGTAGGTGTGACATGCAGAGAAGGATATGTCTGAAACGCGCACGCCTCCAGCAAGGCTGGAGAATCCTGACACGTATCTGTTAGTGTCGGACAAATTGTTCCAATTTAGACAAACACTGAAACAACTCCTGTAGTGCCAGAGAAAAGCACCTTCTTGGATCTGTTCTCTCAGATTGAATTCTCGCTGAATCTGTCCTTAAATTGGTCCAGAAATATTTTTGCACAGTTTTTGCACAAATCAAATCAGCAAATGTATTTGTATTTGTATTTATTAATTTGTTTCAAGCAGAATAAAAATTAACAAAACAAACTTATACCTTTTTGCGTACAAGAAACAAAAACCCAACAAATATGTCCAAAACAACCACCAAAGTTCATGTACACAAAAATAGCAATAATAAATTATATAATGCTTGGAAAGGAGTGGGAAGAAGAAAAACTTATTAAATCCCACCCCCATAATACAACTGCTATTGTTCATCTATTGGACAACCAGCAATGGAAAAAAAAAAACAATTAGCACAATGAAGATGAAAAAACAAAAACAAACAAACAAAACAATTAAGTAACCCTCATACATACGATAAATTACAAAATATATCTATATATATATTGAGCCATTATAATAGGCCATGATCAACCTTAAGCCCCGCCCTCTCTGTACTGCATCAAGATCATGCGTTTGTAAGTGAATTTAAATTTTTGAATATTTTTGCATTGTTTATGTTCAACATGCAAGCTATTCCACAATTTCACCCCACAGATGGTTAAACAAAAACTCTTCCTGGTGGTTCGAACTTTGGGTACTGTAAAATTTCCAAATCCTCTTATGCCATGACGGAACTCTCTTAATGTAAAAAAAACATTGTAATGTACTTGGTAGTGAGTAGTTAAATGCTTTAAATAAAATTAACAAGGTATGATATTTGACAAGATCATTAAATTTTAATAAATTTGATTGAATAAACAGATTATTAGTATGAGATTAAAATTCAGCTTTGTGTATGATTCTTACTGCTCTTTTTTGTAAGATGACTAATGGGTGTATTGTACACTGATAAGTGTTCCCCCACACTTCAACACAGTAGGTGAGATATGGGAGTACGAGTGAACAATATAAAGTTCTGAGTGCATCACGATCTAAAAATGAGGTGAAAACATATGACCTTTGTCCAAAATTTGTTGTTTGGAAATTTAAAATGTTTAGTTTATGTCAAGTTCCTTGATCCATGCATTCACAAAGAGACAGACAGTGGTGGCAGTGGGCGGGATTGTGTTTATTTCATCAGCTAAAAGGTCTTCCATTCATGACAGGTGGCACTGCTGCTGCCGGTGTGTGTGTGTGTGTGCGTGTGTGCTCACATTCGTAGTTTCCATTTATAGCCACATATTATCTGGTAATATTTTTCCATTATTACCCCTGAATCCTGAACGCTGCCCACCATTACTCAATATCTCATCTTGAATGATTATGGATAATGTTACAATAAAGCTAAGCTAAGATAAATGCCACACGACACAAAACACCCAAATGTGCCCAGCAGAAATGGTGTTATTGTCCAGCTGTGGTCGCAGCATCCACTTCCCACGAAACCCGTCTCCGGGAGCCAAATGTTGCTGGATTTGGGGCCGGGGGGGCCACAGAGCTGTTTGGCCGTCGCGTGTGTCGCGGAGCTGCCCCGTACCCTGGTGGTGGACCAGCGGGTCCAGAGGCCGGACTGCAGGCTTCCTGAGGTCAGGGAAATATTATGCACAAGCTGACTCTCAAATAAAACTGGTTTTGTTTTTCTTTAAAGGAGGTTGAGGTTTTCGGGTTTCAGTCCATCACCCCCGCACCACCTCCTCTCCTCTCCTCCTTTTACAATGGAGGCCTTGTGGCTGTGTGCTTTTTGACCGTTTTGATTTTAACACAAGGTGGTGATTGGCGGAGAAGCCTCTCTGGTTTGGCCCACCTAATGTCTGCTGCTGTGGTGGGGGGGCGGGGGGGGGGGGGGTGCTACTGTTGGAAGGCCTTCTGGGCTTAACAGTATTATACAGAATAAAGAAGATGCGCTGAAACATTAAACACCTTATCACAGAATTATGGCTCACTATGAGGAAGGAGTTGATAAAGGCGTTCAGGTCACCCTTCTCAGTCCTCACACATTCAACTGGGAGTAATCGTTAAATAATCCCGTTACTCAATGTGGACAGCGGTAAAATCTTTAAACCAATAAACTGTATTGATCTGAAATAATCCACGCTGATATAGTACATGGTTGTGTATTATGTTTCCTGCTTTATTTTCTTGTCATCAAGTTCATTCTCTGTGCCCAGATGTTCACTGCCATTGTTAGCTTATTGTTGTTGTTGTTTTTTTTAATATATATATTTTTATCTGCCTCCAATGTGAGAGACTATTTTACACGTCTCTGATTGGCTCCTCCGATCCTCCTCCTTTCACCACCCGTCCGTCATTCCCTCTTCGTCCCAGTGGATTTAGACTGTGTGCATCCCGTTTGGCGGTTCTTTGTCTGCGTTGTGTTATTTTTCACGTTATTATTCCCCCTTTGTGTCACTATTGAGCACAAACGTTGGCACCTGCTTAAAACCCGAGATCCTAGAACCGACCTTCTCGTTTTAGAAGGTCGAGAGAAGATGCGCGACGTTGCGTTGTCCGTTCAGGACGTTGCATGTCGATAGACGGACCTGGCGATAACGCGGCTCTGGAACACTGGAAGCTCAGCAACGGTCGGTAACTCCTCGTCACAGAGCTCTTCCTGTCTCTTCCTTCCACACACACACACACTGTATAATAAAGACTTCCGCTACAGATTGAAAACCACTCCGCTTTCACCAGCAGTCTTGACTCCGCTCTTTTTCTTACTTTCATTTCAGTCGTTCTCTTTTTCCTCCTCTATCTTTCCCTCTGCACGCTGACCTTCCCAGGCTGGCCTGGGTCTTTATATTTCAGGCTTTGAGGCTACATCTGAAACAAAAGCAAAATTATGGGTCTGGTTTGGCTTGAGGAGAGCCCAGTGACCCCGGTATGCGGTTTTCTTGGGCCAGACCAGAGAGAGGTGAGGCGGGGAGAAGAATTTGTGTGAATCTAGCTGTGTATTTGAAGAAAACCCGAACCACAGCTAATTTAAATGTGCCATTATCAGGAGGGGGCTGAGCTAAAATTGGGCTGGCCAGTGATGGTGTAAAATCCACACACTACGGAGGACACCACTGATTTTTCCTTTTTCTCTTTTTATTTTTCGAGGGAGATTTTGGTGGAGAACAAAGAGCCTCCAGAGCAACACTATCACCACTTGTCCAGGCTCATTTCATGAAGGAACATTCATTCATTTTCCAACCGCCTTGTCCGTTATCGGAACGCAGGCCAAGCTGGAGCCTATGGAGAACATGCAAACTCCTCACAGAAAGGCCACAAGCCAGATTCGAACCCTCGACCTCCTTGCTCTGAGGCAACACTGTTTACCACTGCGCCACCGGGCTGCCGTGAAAGGAACAGTTCACCCAGAAATAAAAATGTAACTATTGTCTCCACCAATCAGTCCCTTCTAATGGCATCAAAGCAATAAATATTTAACTTGCAGTCAGCTTCTTTTACGGACAAAAGCAGGCGAGAACCCAAATGCACGACAGCAGAGGGAAAATCCAGAAACTGAGCTTTATTGTCAAAAAACGGGATAGTCAGTCCAGACCAGCAGACAAATCAGAGGAGCGGCAGGCGAAGGGGAGAGTTCCAGAAATCAGGCAAGGGTCAGAAACCAGGTAACCAAGACAGGCAGGTAGACAGATCCAAAGGGGCAGGCAAACAGGCAACGTCAAAAACAGACAGGGCAGGTACATATGCAGGAGTCCGGATCAGTTTCCAGTGCTGGAAATAACAGAGCGAATCACGACAATCTGGCAAGCGTGCGTGTCTGAGCTGAGTATATGTAGAGTCCGGCCTGGTGACAGATTAGCTGCAGGTGAGCCTGGGAGCACAGGTGACCGGAATGAGATGATTGCAGGAGGAGGATCTGGAAAAGCACCGGCCCACCTCAAACTGTGACAGCGTCATGAAAATTTAATTTGTGATCTGTTTAAACAGCACAAACTTACAAGCTTCCTGAGCGCACCTTCATCTGGATCCACTCCCAAATGTGATGGGTTCTTCCTCCCACTCTCGTTTTTAAATACATTTAAATAAAGATGCAAATAATCCATCTTCAACATAACAGGTAGCAGCAGATGAAGTTATTCCAAAGGCACTCCCAAGGCAGATGAGATCTCAGGAACTCTAAACCCAGATGAGCTCTATGAATGTTTTACTTTGTTGTATGATAAGACCCCCCCCCCCCCCCCCCCCCCCCCAGCTTCGCTTAGCTGGAGGCTGAGCGCGAGGATGTCTCAACACTGTCTTGCTGTAAAACACATTTTGTGGACTCAACTTTCCATCAGCATTAGGGTGATTACACGAGCGTGATTGTTACGTGTACTGTTCCTTTAAAGCAGGGGTGGGCGATTGTTTTTTCCGTGGGGCCACATGAGAAACAGAAAATATTCTGGAGGGCCAGGCCAAAAGGCTGAACTCAAGTCTGCATAATATCAATTATATTTCTTTATTAAAAAAAAAAAGAGAGCAGTAAATAGCATTGTTTTGTCAAGCTTGTAAGAATATATGTTATAAATAAGCAAATTGAAGTTGCCTTCTCAAATTGAGGTTGCTTTCTCAAAACAATGGTAAAATAAATGTGAACGTTTTACCATTTGTGACTCATATTAGTGAACATTTTCAGTCTCATTCACTCTAAAACACAGTTTGAGTTTAACATACTGTTGGGAAGTTGTGTGAAGGTTCTTAGCATCCTAAAGACATCACAACGTTGTCTTTGTGCTCATTAAGAACGATGCATCATATTGAACTGTCACTGAACGTAGTTTTAGTCCATGCATGAGGCAAAATTAGAAAATGTGTTTATGTAATTTCCAATCAACCTTACACGGGCCAGTCAGAGCCACCCAAAGGGCCGTATGCCAAACACCTTAAAGCCAAACAATCAGTGAAGAGAGCTCACCGTTTCCTCTGAGAGTTTCCTACAGTGGGCCTGACTCTGTGTGGTCTTGAACCCTATTTAGACCCAGTGGGTGACCACTGTACAATTAGGTACGCCATGTTTCACAGCAGCAGCAGAAAGTGGAATTCCTGTCAATGGAGCAGACCTTCTCATGTTTACTGCTCAGATGTTCTTCCTGCCATTCGTAGGCGCTACACCCGGCCTGGCTTACGGCTGAGTGTATCACGCAGTACGAATAACACAATTATATAAAACCTCAGGAGACAAGCCATGTTTATGGAACTGCAGATATTCCAAGGGAAGGACTTTACTAAATGCGAGGATGAAAGGCGATTCCACAGCTGGCCATTTCAGAGCCTGCAGAGAATGCGTGTTTCCAGGCTTGCTGTGAATTTGAGGATGGCACGGTCCCGGGATGGAAGGAGATCCTCCAGTAGAGCTTCCTGATATGTAAATGATGTGCACAGAGAAACATGCATTATTTATGATACATAAGGCCATTCAGGCCTTTTGGGAATGCAGTTTCAGAACCAGCCAGTCTTGACGTATTCTGGTTCGCGCTCTTGTGGAGGAGTCGATCGCCAAGAATTCAGAGTGTTTATAAGTTTCAGTCAGTGACTGCTGATAAATGACAGCTGAGTATATCCCCGAAGACAGACGAGACAATCTTGATTTTAAAGGGAGAGCGTGCAATTTGAAGGGGGGCGGGGAGGGGAAGAAAAAAAAAGACAACAATGGCGATAAATCACATTATGGTTTTAAATCCCTCGTGCCAAATGGTGCCATGCTTCATTCCTAATGGTGGAAAGGAGACTTGAAGCATTGTAGCGAGGCGGGAGGTCGTCCAACCAGGACTGTCTTGTGAAAACCCAGCGAAAAGCCACAGCTCTGGGATCGTATGTTAAAATCATTACGGAGTTAAGACCCCTTACCACTGCAGCCGTGCCCTCGCGAGAAATCTCTCTGTGCCGCTGCTGGCTGAGCGGTGTCGGTGGGAGGTTTGGTGACAGACCTTTACATGAACTACTATTGATCCATCACCCTGCAGCCCAAGAGCAAGTCCTTGAAATTAATCTCAGTGCGCCGATATGGGCACTTACTAAAGGGTCCTCGGAATCCACAAGGGCAGCAGCATCTCGCTTTTCGTTTCAGTTGCCGTGTGCCACACACGCTCTCCGTTTCAAAATGCAGCTGGCATCCATTTGTCGCAGAAACCATTGACATATTGGCCATGTGCTCTTTTGAATCTGTCACGTTCTCTCAAATGTGCATTGAAACCTTCACAGTCTCAGATCACACTATGGTCTTACAGATGATTTGTCTCTGGAGACTTTGACTCAAGATCACCAGAAATCTTGGACCGCGATTTTAGCGTATCATGAGAGCATTCGCAGTGAAAGCCCTCGTGATACGTTACTACTCTCGTAGTAAATCACAGCAGAAGTGTCTCCACAGAGCATCGATTGATCGCTGGGCGGCACAGTGTTGTAGTGGTAAGCACTGATGCCTCACAGCAAGAAGGTGGCGGGTTCAAGTCCTATCTGTGCAGAGTTTGTATGTGCTCCCCGTGTCCGTGTAGGTTGTCTCTGGATTCTCCGGTTTTCTCCCACTTCCAAAAATTGATTACTCCAAATTGTCCGAAGTGTATGAGTGTGTGCGTGAGTGGTTTCCTGTCTCTGTGTGGCCCCGCGATGCGATGAATGTAGTCATGAAGTATTATGAACCTAATATATCTTATCATGAATGCCCTAATGAGATACTATAAATCTTGTGTTGATAGAAAGTCCAACTTGGCTTCCTAGCAGGAACAGAGGTTGGAGGAGACTGATCCAGAGGGTGACTGGTGGCCGCCGTCGGTACGCCGTCGGTTCACCCTCTTCCCGTGTCATGGCATTGGCCAGAAATGTGCTCTGGGCAGGAGGCTGTGTGTGGTCTACAAAAGCTCCCACGACAGTCCAGCAGTGTCCAAAGGAAGCCAATGCCAAACCCACAATATACGTAAAAGTGCAATAACAATTCCCTGAACTTGGGGAAACTTATTTTGAAGGATATACAATGGGACATGTACTCCGTTGTATATTTATCAGTCTCCGTGTCAAATTATTGTTCCTCTAGCGTTGTTGAGGACATATTTTATGCCACCCAAAATGTGTCTGCGTCTGTCGTCCCAGTGGAAACACATTCTCGTGTAACGCACTCAGAATTTAATTTGACACTTTTATGATTATTAACTGTGACGGCAAGGGAGAACAATGGAACAGACCATTATGACATTTTCTGGGCTGAAACACTCGGTTAGGGTTGATGTCTCGGAGGTGATGGCAAAGGCCTCTGCTTTATTTTGCGCCTTTCCCCAACACGGAGCGGGTCTGCTCTCAATTGTGGCAGGGAGAGCATCGGCGAGACTCATTCTACTCTTCATTTCATCCCACAGACACACCAGAAAACAGCTCGGAGTTTCTGTAAGCTGCATTTTCCACAGGAGACAAGCCACAAGCCCCCCCCCCCCAAAAAAAAGCAAAGCGCAATGTCATCACCCAGGCATCCAAGAAATACCAGAAAGTCTGAGCTTCATTACAAGAAATCATCTGTGAGCACAAACAAATGTGGAGCGCAAACATGCCTTTTAATTGAGAAGGCTGATGGTCCATTCACGGGGGGGGGGGGGGGGGGGTCAACAGCAAGAAGGAACCGTGGAAAGCGAGGCATCCGCAGTGACCACGACCCTCCATTCGTGCCGCTTCGACTGGTAGACAGGGCCCGGGGGTGGGAGCCCACAAGACTCAAACACAAAACGCCATTGTTGCCACTGGGCAGACGCAGACGGGCCAGTTGTATTAGGTTTCCGGGGGGGAATTGTTTATCCACTCCATCATCGTTGTTGTGTTTGTCTTCTGCTGTTCCCCTGGAGTGAAGCCACTTCCAGCCTGACCGTAAATCCCGGAGATATTGGGGGGGGGGGGGGGGGGGGCGGACGGTGGAAACGCAGCATTCACACTGAAGTAAGCACAAGCAAAGACTCTGGAAGCGATCCGAATGCAAAAGCTCATGTCTCGGTTGTAATTTGAGGAATTCTGCTGGTTGAAATGTTGTAGGTGATTTGAATAGCATGTATGAAAATGGTTTCTGTTGGCTGGGACTGTAGGGAACTAAATCCCCCTTAAAGATGCCTTCCCTCACAGGCCGGTCAGAGTAACCGGATCCTCTGTTTAATAGTTTGCTGTAGCAGGGGACCGACTGAGCGGTTTCCATTCCGCTGGGCTGCAACCGATTGTCCCAGTGACCACAACAAAGGATAAAGAAGGAAGGAGGGCGAGGGTCTGGAGAACAACCCTGAAACCAGGGACTCAATGGCTTCCAGAGTCTCCTTGGGCTTTTTTTTTAAAACCAGACCTTATCTGCAGCATCTGCTTTTACCGCACAACAAGTCGCTGCGTAGCTTGTGTAACGTCCTCACGCGCACAGGACGTGTCGTCTAAGAACCCGCCTGCTCTCTTTGGACTTTACATTACTCGGTCGGGAATCACGAAAGCTTGATCTGTTTCGTTCATGCAGAGGAAACAGAAAGAGACACAATGCGGGCCACATGTCCGTTCGGCAGGCACGTTGTAGGAAGGCGTGTGTGTTAGCAGGGGTGCTATGTCAGCAGAATACAGGCGTGCGTATACTGGAGTCGCTAACATTGACCGAACCTGCTTCGTGTGGCCTGCTGCCGATGCCGCAGACCTTTCAATGGATTTCAAGTTCCAAAGGCAGAAAACAACCTTCTGAAAAACAATCTGATATTCATTACCGCCATCGATTACTCTGCACAGCGATGCCAAAGACCGTCGGCTCATCACCGTTGTTGAGGGCCTTTGTCTCCTGGGGACCGGTGATGCCGATGGGAAAGGATGGTCACCGTGTTAAACGTGATCCTCAGACCTTTTCCCTACGATGAGCCCTCTGGAAAAAGACGTCCCTGTCTTCAGATGTGAGCGTATCCAGACACAGCGGTTTAGCGACAATGGCACGCAGATGTGCTCGGGGAGTTTTGCTGTTACAGTCCCATAAATATTTCTACCCAACGCACATTGTTTACATCTGCCAGTGTGGTTGTTTTCACCCGTGTACGTTTGTTTGTTGGTTGTTTGTTCTGTTTGTGTGTGTGTGTGTGTTGTTGTTGTTGTTTTTGTCAGCGAGATTTACAGGAAAACCACAAGACACATTTCCACAAAATTTGATGGAAGCATCGGGCCAGTGCCTAAATAAAAACGTATTAACATTTGTTGCATTTTCGGTGAGGTAAAAGGGGTGGAGTCAAAATCAGATTGCCGCAAAATTTAGTGGCGGAGCGGGACATGATGTGAGAAAGAGGAACAGGCATAAGCAACTAGGAAAGGCAAAATCATACTTACAGGAAAACAGTCAGTTTGTTGTTTTTCTTCTATGAGTTAAACAGATGAGATGTTGCCATTATATGTTGCTGCCCTCTAATATTCAATCAATTATCCTTTTAATATTTACCCCCACTGAGGCGGGGGTCAGACGGTCAAACGGGGGCGTTTGTCCGTCTGTTAGCAAGATGACTCAAAATCTACTGGAAGGATCTTGATGAAATGTTCAGGAAATATTGGGAATGTTACCAGGAAGGAATGATTGAGTTTTGGTGATGATCCAGAAGAGATCCCGGATTATGGCTCAGTTTTAAATTTGTGTTAACGTTGCAGTCAATGGAGCTTCAAAATTTGTTCCTCAATATCTTGGTTGATTATTGGCCGATGTTTATTAAATTTGACAGTCATGTAGGGTGGGGGCCTTGAGCTCACCTGGATTGGATCCAAAATTATTACTTCTGTTACAAACACGAATCACCTCTGATTCACTTTTACTTTTCATGGTTGGTGTTTAAAAATGCCAAGAATAATTCGTCATGTGGATGGTGTCAATCTAATTAGGAGGAGAATGAGCTGCGATCAACTGTGTGTAAAACTATTTCTTTAGCCTTGGAATGTCAACTACATTTGCTTTCTACAATGACTTAAGAACTGAGTGGAGAATGTTATTTGTACATTTATTTCAAGCAGAAATATTAGAATATCAGCTGAAAGTGTTAGCATGGACCCCATATGAATGTGTTCCTGCAGCACCTTCCTCTCTTGGTGATGCTATTAGCTCAGATGCTCTACTGATGATGTCATCTTAAACAGAGTGTAAATAAGTCTATTAAAACCAATTGAAGGATCTTCTTGCCCTCAGCTGATTTTGATTGTGATGGTTGCATTCATTAGTGCTCATCTTCTTCAGGTGTTTGGGTGAAGTCTGCAAAGCTGCAGAAACGCCATCAGGCTTTCCATCAGTACCAAGGTGGTGAAAAGAACAGTTTTAGCTTTTTTGGTCAACTGTTCCTTTAATAAATCTCACCGCTCTGGCATAACGGTATGGCGATAGATTCCTAAAATAAGAACTGTGTGCTTGTTATTTGTTAATGTCACAAAAACCGAACTAGTGACAAACCTAAAAGCCCATTTATCTCATTTTGGGGACGCTTTGCTTTTAAAGTCAGCTTCTATCCAGGATGGCGGCCGCGTGTGGTTGCCGTCTGCCCGCCTTCCCGGTGATATGCATCCACACGAGACGCCGCTGTGTACTCCGCGATGCTTGTAACAACAGGGACGCTGCATGCTGAATTTTCATGAGGCCTGTGTTCCACACTGCGATTGATCCACTGTGTACTCTGGCAGCGGGTCTGGCTCAGCAGTGGTTGTAAATGGCGACCTTTAAAATCTCTAAGTTATGGAGGTGCACACTTGTGTACTTTGTATATTTCTTGGGGTCAAGGTGGAGACCCGCCCCATGTAATTGGGCAGACTGTCCATCATCCTAAGCCTCAGGACTTAATTCATGTAAGGGAGGACGATCACAGGAGTCCCGTATCACTAAGGCTGAGAAAGCGACGGAATGAAGCAGCAGGGGCAGACGGTTGGGACGCTCTGCTAAAAGAAGCTATGCTATGCTAAAAGAAGCTCAGTGGATTATTAAATCCCAGTGGGATGCAGCTACAGGTGTCAAAGGGAATCTGCGGCAACACTCAGCCAATCACAGAGCAGGGCAGGTAAGAAGCAGTCAAAGTAGAACAAGGAGAGGAAAAATGAACATGAGGCGATGCTTTTACTGAATAAACAGGAGAATGAGCCGAAGGACCAGGAAACTGCGTCGAGAGACGAGATTCATGAGGGGATTTTTACTGAAGAGTAAAACAACAACATTAGTCTTCGGCTGGCTGTTTCTGTCATTATGATGCGAGGTGGTGACAGATGTCTGTGGACACGCAGCGCCGGCGGCGCAGTTCCGTAGTATGTGCCTGCCATCTATTGGGCTTCCCTGAAACATCACTTTCCTTCCCAGGCTCGGCGTCGGCGTCGCTTTCTGACACAGGTGAAAGGCGCTTGAAGCAGCCAATCAGCTTGCAGCTTGAGCAGCCATCACAGAACGAGCCGCTCATTTCTGTGCGGGTTGATCTTACTAGCAGATATTAGAATGTCAGCGAGTGAACCCACAGACAGTTGGTAGTGTCCCATCGAAAAGAGACATTCTTGTGTCTGTGGTAATGAGGAAAAGCGGTTTGTAAAATAGAGGGGGAAAAAAAAAATACCCCCCCAATGTATTAAAAGAACTGCCTTATATCCTGTAACATGTGTTGCGGTGGGGGATGGGGTCAGACGCCAGGAAAAAAGAGGGAGTGAGTCGGAGGAGCGCGTGCCTCCTGAGGCCCTCTGGTCTCCGTCTGCCTCGCCAGCCCGTTGGAGGGCCTCGCCTCGCCTGTGTCCCGTACCCGGCCCACCGGGTCAGACACCACCGTGACCACTCGTGTTGAGAGGCCTGACCGGCAGGGTGCACAAACAAACAACGCAGACACACAGGTCTGCTGCCATGACGCCGGCCCGGAGGCTTCGGACGGAGAACCTGTCTCTGGAGGTTTGCTCATCGGTTGCCAGACATGAATGTGGTTTGGTGGCGCTGCTGTCCCGGAACGTCAGTCGCCCTCCCACGGGGGGGGGGGGGGGGGGGGGCATTTCTCTCTGTGAGTTCAGGAATCAGGGCCGAACGGATCGGTCATTATTGATAAAGAGGTAGAATCTGAACGCGAGGGAGATTCTCATGTTGAATACCTGCAAACGTTTTGGGTTTATTTCGTTTTTACTGCCATTTGACTCTTATATAAAACAATCCGTCATGAGTCGTTGAGCTTTTTGACTTTTCCACATTTTCTTTGGAAAAATGATTTTTAAAGTGGGTTGATTGTCTTCTCCATAACGCACACACACACACACACACACACACACGGTCACACTCACATATATATACTAATTAAGACTCAAAGTAAAGGAAGGAATTTAAATTCTGATGAATTTATTTCATGGCTCTGACATTAGCATGAAACATATACTGTACCAAGCACACACACACACACACACACAGACACACACAGAACGTCTGTCCTTGTTTCATGTGGACCACAGCGCTGATCCGCTGGCCTCTGCTTCCTCTGAAGGGGATATCCCCCTGCAGCGGAGCCTTAAGATCCATGACTGGAGATCCTGATGGATGCGCCTCCTCTGCCTTGGTCTTTGAAGGGTTGGGAGGCTTTGGCTGGGGGAGGCCGCAGTGATGATTACAACCTCACAGTTAGGCTCTCACTGACGTGTTCAACACACTTTCTGCCTTACGTTTGATGGTGGGACGGGTTCTGGAACATAGCCATGTGCTGGTCTTTAACTCCAGCTGCCACCAGGTTCCCTCCTCCGTCATTCAACTGGAGGAGGACTTTCTGAAAGTCTTACCTCCTCATCTGTTAGAATAACTTGAGTTGAACCTCATGGACGTCCAGCGTAGGGCCTCCTGAGGACAAACGTCTATGCTGCTATCCAACAGACAGGATTGGGTGCAAAACAAACTCGGTGTTCTAAATGTTGCCATAGTAACCGCTTCTCCACAAACCGCTGTTAATACAAGTCAACTGGCTCAGATAGTTGTGTTTGACAAGTTTGAATTATCAACAAGTTTCCCGTCTTTGGGTTATGACCTCATTCAGGGTGCCGTGAATGTGATTACTAAACATTTTACATGATCAGTTTGAAATCAGGCCAGTCATGATAGAATCCCAGCTATGGATGACCCAGGATGTTCTGTTGTTTGGGTCCGGATCGCCATCAAAATCTGGGAGGGTAAATTTATAATAGGTGGGGACCGTATGTTTTGGGTTATAGTGCAGCGAGGATGACACTGCCACCTACAGGTAGCTGCGATAATGGAGTCTGTGAAAGATAAGTTTTCTAGAGATAACTAGAGAATAGATCTGGATCAAGGGAAGGTCATTAACTAATAATAGTCTCACAGGTGGAGTTATTTGACCCGGCATGAGGAGAATCTGTAAAGAGACGCTGTCATGGCGACAGCGTCGTGATACTGTGGACTCTTCCCCGGGTGCGTTGATGCATCGACTGATGTTCTCACCAGTGACTCATTTTGTGTTTCGTGTTTGCATTTTCAGAGCCATGGTGTCGCCACGTAAACCAACAAAATGCGACTTGAAAAACAATGACATCACAGCCCGGCTTTGCACACAGCAATTTCAGCGGCCGGCTAATTTCGGGTAGACGGACAGAACCATATTGACCATATGGAACAACGATAACAAGTGTCAAGTTTTGTTAGTGCTGAGGGGTCTGCTGAGTTAATGAACGCTCCTCTGATTGACTTTGAATGGAGACCCTGGCCTCTACTGCCCTGGCATGCATATTACAGCATTTTCAATTTTCCGGGTCTGTGTGAATGTAGAGCATTAAAATATTGATCTTTAAACAGAGCCTCAGCAACTTTTCGTTTCTTAAAATATAAAATATATGAAGATAGTTAATTAATTTCAGAACTCTTTTAAACGACATGTAAGAAATTCAAACCCAAAACAATACTGTAACTAAAATAGTGTTTATTCAATAACAAAAAAAAAGCTCCTCTGATGCATACAGTAAGAAAGAAAATGTGAACGTTACAAAAACAAAGGCTTATAATGCCGTAAAAAGAAGAGGGTCAAATAATCCAATTATTTGACGACCCTTCTGAATGCATGCACGTCCAACTTCAAAAAGTTCATTTCTTCAGGATACTTTTATAACGTACATTTTTCTATGTGTGCTCCATTATGCCAGATGCACAGGATGCATTCAGGCCGAGCTTGTCATCACAAACAAAGAAGGACCAGCTCATAGTCTGACCTCAGAAACAATCAAATGCATCCAAACGTCAATGCTGATACGGACCAATCACTGTGCAGCGTTGGCGAGAGACGTCTCAATACATGTGGTGCAACGGGACAGTTAAACGCCCTCAGAACCAGAACTCTGAGACAAAGACGTGGACGTTGATGATGTTCTGGCCGGAGTCACCCTGATTCATCAGATTGCGCATGGACAGTTTCAGTACCGTAGACAATGGACCAATCAGAGGCTTCACCTGGCGAACAACACCTGCAGGAGACAGAGAAACAGCAAAATGATCACAAGGGCAAGTATTGGATTTATAACTTCTTGGACAATGTCTGAGATGACTGGACGAAAATGGCCTGATGACATCACCATTAGATCTAGCACACATCAGAGTCTGATCTGGATCCGGGTAAAATCCTGGCTCTGGCGATCCGGAATGTTTACATTTACAGGATTAGATTTTAAAAAAATAATAATCCAGACTGACCCGAGAACAGATTGGAGCTGAAATTGATTCAGATAAGAGTCAAATGTTTCCCCCACTGATCCTGGACAAAACCGCCATTATTGAAATATCATTTTTCTAGAATAACGATCAGAGTGAAAATGCTGAATGACCAAAATCCCTCTTCCCTACGGGGCCAAAGAAAAGCAGGAAGTCTTTGACTCTCCGTCACTGAGAGTCCTCATCTTCATGTGCCTCATAGCCAGCTTGTCTGTCTCGCTCTTATAACACTAGAATGAAATAAAACAGCAGGACTCGTGGGAGTCATATACTGAAGTGAATGTAAGACGATGTGAAATATTGTTCTGACCCAACACATCATAATCCTAATATGGATTTGCACCATGTTTAAAAGATCTGCACCAAAACCTAAGAGTTGTTTTCTCAAGCTCCCTCCTTCTTCTGGAAATCTATTTGGCAATTTTTAAGAAGAGAATCAACCACAAACGAAAACCACCAAAATGTGTTAAATGAAGTCCAGCGGTCCTGTTGGACAGGAGACGGCATCTGTCTCTGCGGGACAGATGTTCAAACAGCGTGTGCCTTCGCCCATCTGTCTCTGCGGGACAGATGGGCGAAGGCACACGCTGTTTGAACAGCACTCAGGCGGAATATCGCCACGCCGGCCTCCCATCACACCTTCATCGCCCTCTTTGCCCCCTTCGTTCACTCCACTCGTGCTCCTCTTCTTCACGAACAACTCAGTAATGTGTTCAAAGCCCTCTCTGGTGACGACTCAAGAGTTTCACTCAGTGTGGGTCGGCATGACGACAGATCGCTGCGTGCATCCGTCTGAATTAGGAGGCTCCTTCATGTGGCGCTCTTAATAAAGCAGTAAAAGCCATTTGCTCGTCGTCCACCGCAGGACAAATGATGATCCATTATGTGCCGTCAGCCACGTCCTTTGGGACGCCGGCATTGTGCGGTGGCAGTTTCCCGCACTCCTTATCCTCCTCCCGCTCTTCCGCCCCTCTCTTCCCCTCCTGAGGGGGGGACTGGTGTTTGTGGCACCATCACTATGGCCCACAAGGGTAAATGAGTCCCATGTGTTTGATGGAGGGGAGCAGTCGCAGTCACGCGATACAGCCATGGAGGCATTCCTCCAGGAATCCATCTTTGACTCCGGCAGGGGCGAGCAAGAGGAGCTCAAACTCCTCTCCGTCACTTTGTCTCACTCTCTCGTCCCTCTCGGAGACGGATCTGTGGGCACACAACGGATTCCAGCAGATTCCGGCGATAAGCGCTCGGAGGAGTGTGGAATGGGGCCCACTTCTACCGGGGCTGCCCCTTTTTTTGTTTTGCTGTTTTGGGACTCTGTTGCATAGTGACACGACAGGGAGAGGAGAAGGACGGAGATTTCATTGTTTCCGACGCGTCGGCGCCATCAGAAAGAGCCACGCTTTGCTCAAACAACAGCCGCAGCATTAAGAAAATGACTGACGTGGAAAAAAAAGAGAGGCTGAATTTAGTTTTTTTTTACCTTTACTGACTCAAACTCACAGTGAGCTCAGAAGGTTCACTATTTGTCTGTTTCCTTAAAAGAGTCCACAGAGTCAATGAAACACACGATGAAGACGAGTACGAGGATGAGCACACTGTGGACCACCACAAAGGCAGATGGGTTTCAGTCCCCATAAAGGCCCCTGAACGCAGTAAATGCGCCCTAATGAGGACTAAACACGAGATTATGAGGTCTGAGCTGAAAGTTTTCCACTGAAGTCTGAAAAAAGAAACTCAACTTACTGAACTCAACTTCATCCAGTGAATAAACAGAAGAAACCAGTGAGCTCATGTTGAACCTGCTTGTTTATCGTCTAGCAGGATTACACAAAAACGACTTTAAGGATTTGAATGAAATTAATGTGCCAAAAAAAAAAAGTTGTGGATCCATTTCTTTGCTGCTCATCTCGTTGGAATTTGGATTAGGATTTAATTCACTTTGAAGGGCTGCTGGGCCCTGGTGGAGCTCCAGTGTGGACTGCTGCACCCTTCCAGATTTCTTTTACAAGAAGTTTATGTTTTAACCGCTGGTTTTACTGTTGCAACAATAAACTGCATGACATGTCTGCACAAAATTTGGGGACGGGTCATGGGTCAAGAAAGAACCCTTTGAATTATGTGAACGTGAGGGTTGGTGCGTCCTTCAGATGTAGAGGACTTCCAGAAGCTTCCATCAGTATTTCTACTTTCGTTTTGAGCAAAGATGCTGCGGTGCTCTTGCACAATCTGTGTGAAATATGATTGGAATAATTCATAACTTTCCTTGAATTCATTGATTTATTCCAAATGGAATGGCCTTTTCCTGTATTTTTGCTACATTTGCACACACACACACACAAAAAAAAGACGATCAAGTTATCACCAGATCGGCTTGTTCTGCTCAGAGGAGCTGGATGCTGAAGTCGGGCTTGCGTGACCAGGATGACTCTGAGTTTCCATGAGCTTCAGCTGCGCAGTGGTATCCTCAGAAGAGGGGGAAGCATCAGCTAACAGCCGGGCCTCAGCAGCGAGCTGTTAGCTCAAACAGTTCCCAAGGGTGGAACTGTTTGACCTCTGCCCTCAAAACATGTACCTCTTTGGCCTCCTTCAAAACGGCCCTAAAAATACACATTTTAGGGGGACAGAAATGGAGATAGTCATCACGACTCTCTCCGGATCACCCCCCCCCCCCCCCTTTTTTGTCCACCTACGTTGCACATATTAAGTGTCTTTGTAATTTATTGTAATTTATTGTAATTTATTGTCATTCATTGCCATTTTGCATCTGTGGTGTAATTTATTTTAAATTTATTGTTAGTTTGCATCTGTGTTGTTAGTTTGCATCTATTTTTCTATTCTTATTTTGCATCAATTGAGCAATTTAATATTGGTTTTGTTTTTATTTGTATTGTTAAATGTCGATGATTTATGTACGAAGGACTTTCAACGGAAACAAGACCGCAAGGGCTTTTTTGAAATGCTCATCTTAGACAGGATGTTTGACTGTACTTGTACTGTAATACATGCTACTGTGTGACTGTACTTGTACTCTAATATTCTATCTAATAAATATATTCATCATCATCAGCAACAGCCAGAGGTGCAGCCGCAACCCGCATACTCGTCTTTGACGCTGCAACCAGGCCGGAGGGTAAAAAGCCAAAATCAACAGAACAGGTTGGCCTTTGATTGGCGACCACGCCACCTGAGATTCATAGGAATAAACATGGCGCGGTCAGTGCGAGAGTGGGAGCAGCTCCGTGGCGATGTTCCATCTCGCTGAGGAGTCTGAGGTGACTGAGCTGGCTGGCAGGCGAGCGCCTCCGTCAAACAAGCATCGGTAGAATCTGTTTGCACGGCGGAAAGAAGATAGCCTGAAATAAATACGTGCTAGCAGCAGAGACACCGCTACTAGCGTGCACATACTTAGACATGTGTCATCCTTCACGGCCACAATGGCTGCAATATTGAAGGGTTACATGTAAACAGTGCAATTTCTGGGTTTTCTGGTTTCTGCAACTCAGCGAGGAAGAGTATGTCGGAATCCAAAATGATCGGGTTTAACACCAGAGACAAATGAGAAATATGCATTGGCCTCGCCGCAGTATTGCATAATGACATGCTCGCTGCAGTGAAACCGTTGGAAAGCATCCAGGCGCCGCACGGTTCCAGGATGCAGCCCATCCTGCTGCATCGTCATCTGTAACCGTGATCCGCCCGCTGTCAACCTGCACAGCTGAGAGCATCCGGCGGGCCTGCGGCGTTTCACTTCTCGTGGCGATATCTCAATAAATGCTCGGAAAGTCTAAGAAAGTCTATCAATTATCTGCAAAGTCGGTCAGTTTGCGCTGTCGCTAAAACCGGGCCTTGTGAAGAAGCCCCACCCACCTCAGCTCCGAAAGGTCATCACATGCAGCTTGATAGTTTAAGGACAATTAAGCATGAATCACAGCTGCGGGTCCGAGTGTCATCCACTGGGTGGTGACATCGTGGCTGGGGGGGGGCGTCGGTTGGTTCTTTTCTGGGACTCCGTGGGTCAGAACCGCTGAGATGACGTGGTTTTCGCCGTTGACCTCACCGCAACCTTTAGACTACACCAACCAGCGAGCAGAAAATAAACCGGAGACTTCATGGAGCAGATGAGATGAAGACCTTTTGTTTCCCATCGCCCAGCTTCAAAATAAAGTGCACGGTGCTGATAAGTTGTTTAAGTGCGCCGCTATCAGCTTTGGCATGTCAGCAGCGTTCATTTTGTCAAGTGAGGCTTGAGAATTTACATTTCCTTCAACTCACAGCACCAGACAGAGAAGAGTGATGATGAGTGTAAATCAAACAGCTCAAGCCGAGGAGGATCAGCGCAACCGATGAATTAGTGAGACAGTTTTATTGCACGCAGTACGAGCTGCATGTGCACACACTGTACCGCCGTGCTTTTTAGCACGTCTGCATCCCTATCTTGTCATCGGGTTGGCGGCGGCGGCGGACCACCCGAGGGCAGTGTTATGTGTTGGGGTTGTTAGGCGGAGGAGACCCTGTTTGGATTAGCTGCAGATTCCTAGCGATCTCTGATGACATGATATAAAACCGGAATATTTAAGATTCAGTTTCTGTATTATTTGCAGCTCTACTGTAAAATCAAACAAAAAAAAAACCCCACTTCTGTTTCTGAAGAACTGCAGATTAATGGTTCACTGACACCCTTCCATGATGAGTAATTACTGACAAAGAGGAGTCGTTCAAGGATGACTAAAGGTGCTCTGACTGCACGATTCCACAATCCTGGTTGGCTTTGTTCCACTTTTAACAGAAGCAAAATGCAAAAAAAAACAAAAATTGAGTCCAAAACAAAATAAGCAGGTATGATAACGACGGAAACACAGACAGGTGTCAGGTGAGACGAGCTAAATAAACCAGGAAATAATAAAGTAAATACAGTCATGAAGCGGTTGAGCCGGACACGCAGTGTCAAACAGCTGCTGGTGTATCACCGGAAGACAATAATGATGAAGGTCTGCATCACCGACAGCGAACCGCCAACAGGCAGACGCCGCGCCTCCGGCGGAGGACTCATCCATCCGCCCGCCGACGGCCCGGATCCGTCACCGACCCCGAGTACACGGCAGCATCTGCATGAGTGACGATTTGTCTTTGTCAAGGGGATTAGAGTGTGTGGTCTGCACTGCTGTGGTCGTCATGGGAACGTGGAAGCGTCTGATTGGTTCTGATCGTGTTTTCTGAGCGATGAGAGAGAGGTTGCCTTCCAGATGTGTGGGAACGCCGGTGACGGATAACCAGGAACTGGGGAAGGAGCGTTCCAGCTCTGGAATTGCTCGCCGTCTATGTGCGTGCATGTGAGCATTTGCAAACACTGCACGCCATTGTGTAGCCGACTGTCAAGTGAGCAGAACGGAAAGGAGCGTCAGCCAATCGAACCTTTGAAGACCGACTTTCTCGAGTTTGCGCCGGATTCTGAGGATTCCTAATTGGCTCCTTTGTCCCTTTCAAAAACACGATGAGAAGCCAACAATAATGCCCAGAGTCAGCTTGAGTTCGCACGCTTGTCCATGAGTGGAGCCTCGCTGTCTGCTTCTCCTCGCATCCCAGCGAGCCGCCGGACACACTGGAGATACTGGAAAACAAGCTTCCTGAAGCGACACGTCAGCGCGGGCCTCGTGCAACGGTTACGGTTACACCAGTCCCCACGGCGACCAGACGCACAGGGCCTTCGGTCGGATACGCCGCGGCCGACTGGTGCTAACATGCAAAAAGCTGCAGCTACTAAGCATCCGACGGGTTTGGGCGCGGCTTCTCACAAACAGGCCTTTCATGTGGCCGTCGGTTGAAGTGCTCTAATGCTCGGAGAGACACGGAGGCCTCGAGCGGGGAAACGGAACAATGCATTGAACCACATGAGGCGAGCGTCCAGGATTACTGCTCATACTTTCTCTTCCCTGTTTCACTGAGTCTCTCTCTCTCTCTCTCTCTCTCTGGTCCCTCCTGGAAGCACACAGACATACTTAACCCTGCAAATGAGAAGCACCATAAACAGGGGCTTTCTCATAAATCCACCACACACACACACACACACACACAATAGATGATATATTACACAATAAGGTTCATCGCTCGTGCAGAATTGCGCATTCCAACAGAAACACTGCATTATAAGGCAGTACAATATAATTAAAGCGGCTTTAAAGGTGACTCTCTCCGCCTACGTCGCTTCATCCACCCGTGAGAGATGAGCTCCTTCCGCCACCACCTGCCTGCATCCCAGCGTGAAACCGAAATAACCCCCCCCCCCAGACGGACCCAACTGGAGATCATATCTGCTGCTTCCACTGCAGCCGCTGACGGTCGCTCATGCGTACGTGTGCGTGAATACACGTGTGGATTTACACGCTGTACTCCACTACATTCAGACCACTATAAAGTATTATGGAAAATAATGATCTGCCTGGAATAGGCACAGCCGTAGATAAGTGAATTTAATGGTACTTTGTCGAACCGCAAGAAAACCGATGCCAAATATTTGGCGAGACCAAAACAGGCCTTGGTCTGTCTCGGAGAGCCACTCAGAGGACAAGTCTCTGAAGACCCCGGCACCGAGAGCCCCGATGAAGATGATGACAGTTACATGATGCCGCCACACGGCAGAGACCATAGCGGGTCGTGTCAGATGCACTTACATCTGGTTGCTGAGACGTTCCTCTCAGTGCACACATGTGAGTTTGATTTTGGAGTAAAATAAGAAATAATAGTACATGTGCATATTTCAAAATGAGAAATGAGGTAAGGATTAAAAAAAAAAAATCCTTTTGTCAAGAAGAAAATGCAATTTGCAGTCACAGAAGGCGCCGGGCGGTGCAGAATGTTCCGCGTTAAAGCTGCTATTGTCAAACGTTTGCAGCGGCTTGGTGAAATCACTGGACTCACCCACAAACGTCCCGCCCTCGAACCGCTTCAGCACGTCGAAGGCATTCTCCACGTTGCCCTCCAGGATGTCAAACTTGACGTCGTAGCTGCCGAGGTGATAGGATCCGTAGGCCGGCACAGAGGTTCTCAGGAAAACGATGTCTGTTGGGGGGGATAACAAAATAGACACAGAGAGCTTTAGCAGCCTAAACCCTCATAATGACTCTGGATTGCGCTGAAATGCTCTTTTTTTTCTTTCAGAGAGAAAGACAATACAAAAGGGGGGGGGCTGTGTTTATTGGCCCTTAGAGGGTCACAGGAGGGTTGGGGCGTTTCAGCACTGAGGACCTCAAGCCTTCTACTCCCAGACTCTGAGCTCATGAGGACCGACAAGAGCTTCACTCTCCGTGACATTGAGCATGAGCACGTCTGAAACATGCTCTACACGCCGGCCAATAGATTACAGCGGTTACTCAGAACCGGCCCGGGACAGACGGCAGCGACAGCATCCTGATATAGATCATTTGGGGGGGGGGGGGGGGGTGCAGAGATAGTCGTTTGCATTCTCACAAGCTGTGGGGAAATGGATGTGACGGGTGATCAGAGATTAAGAGAGGCAGATCTGGACAAGGAAAGAGATTGAGGACCACACCGACTCAAAAGCCATCGGTTATCACGCCGTCTTCAAAGCTGGGATGTTCCGTTTAGGGGGCTGTTGGTGCAAATGTAGGAAAGCGTGTAGTTGATACGTCATTTTGTGTTCATAGCATTAACTGCATTTTCAGCAGCAGAGGAAATGCATTGATTTCCTGAGAAGATGGGGACTGATTTTATGATGCACGTTTCATCTTTACTGTAGCCATTAAGCTACCGTAGCATTAGCCCACACCCCGTCTGTAGTATATGCATGAGACTGAGGGTGTGTGCATGAGCCACCATGCAGGCTCGCTTTGGAATCATCTCGGGTACCTTTTATTTTGGGGGAAACGCTTCTTAATGTGAGTGTCATTGAGTGTTTGCCAAAATGAAAGACCTACCCTCTGGCCTGGTGAACTCCCTGAAGGTGGGCAAGGAGATGAAGGTGTGGGACACCGAGTGCGTTGGGTCCAGGACGCAGGCGACGTCATTGGGCTGACAGGTCTTTATGCAGCGAACGGTGTCGGAGCGTTCCAGCCTCGGGGTTCTACACGAGAGAATGAGAAAATACCAACACGTGGCCTCTGACCTTTTAGCTGAAAGTCTTTATCAAGACTTCAGAATCGACGACGTTTCGCTTCACAGGGCATTGTTCAGACTGGCCCAGAGCCTAATAAAGGACTCAGCGGGACTCCAGCGGCCGCCGCGGCAGTCGTCATCCGAGCCAATCGCATTCAATTTGGATCGGAGGAATGTAAACCCACGGATGAACTGATCCTTTTTTGATGCTCTGCGTCAAGCTGCGTGGGGAAATGAATCACTGCCCTCAGAATGATCCACAACCTGTCCAGGGAAATATTTGGATTTGCTGAGCATCCCTGACTTCATGTCAGATAATCTCCTGAGGAGGATTTATGGTGGAAGGGAGTGTTTCCAAAAGACTCCTAAATTGTGAGCCACATGACTAGACAACCCCCCCCCCCCCCCACCCTGCAGGGCAGCTCTCATCCTATTATTTAGGGCTTTGTTTATTCCAGACTTATCAGTGACAGGTCGGCGGGAACGGAGGCCCTCGGCTGGTTCCTGAAGCTAACGCCACCTCGAGGATCGTCATTCACCACCTCTCCGCTCTGAAAGAGGTTTCCGAGGCGTTAAGAGCCCCAGGAGTCAAGAGTTGATCTTTGAAATGAGGAGGAACTCGTGAAAAGGCTTGGAAACCAAATAGAATCCTCAAGCTTTGACATCCAAGATGTTAAATTCAGGCTTCACAGGAGAGACCAATCAGCACGCCGCTATATTGGGTTAAGAAAACAGCTGAGTTGCCATGTATAAATCTGGTTAATGTGCACGGCAGCCATATGGCCGCATTGTGAGTCATGGGCCGTGGATCTCTGGCGCTCCTCGGGGGGACCTATAGGCTGCAACTCAAAGCAAAGGCCCAGCTTGGGTTGCAGGGCTCCGAGGAGCGAGGAAAGAAGCCCCTGACAAAAAAGTCAAGCCGCCACTGGGTAGGGGCTTGTAATTAGCAATTAGCGGGTGGGTCCAAGTTTTGCTTTGGTTTGGGTCAAACCCACAAAATGTTCTCTTAGTTTATAATACCACGGGCCGAGCTGCAGAAAGACCCAAACTGGGCTCCGGAGGATGAGGTGAGAGGGTAAATTTACGAGATAATGACCCAGGATGAACTGCTGCCTTCCGCACAGACGGGCGCTTCAAAGCAGGGGCAGCAAGTGGAGCTAAAGTGCAGTTGCATGCGTGAGCAAAGCGTGTTCCGTTGTGCATATGTGTGCGCTTATGTAAATACGTGAGCCTTCGAGCCCAGAAGAGAAAAAAAAAAAAACCAATACTTTCAGAGCAGAAAGAAAAACACACTTTTTGGATGAGGAGTTCTCTGGTCAAGCATAGGGGCCTTTATTTTTTGGGTAATTCTTATTTATAGTCGGCACATTGATAACGCCCCAACACAAACACTGCAGGGCATCATTCATTTTGTGTTGCCGTACCACAAATTGTTCAGACCACCGCCCAGAGCCCCATAACTCAACGTCAGGAGGGAGGGGGGGGGGGGGCTATGTTCTTATTTTAAGGATATCCCCACTAGGGACCAAGAGCATCCTTACTGGCCTGACAGCTCGGGACAGGAGGAACCTGGGACATCTGAATTTACCGTTATTAAAAGCCACAACTGTCGGGCAGCAGCCTCGCAGCACGTCAGACTATTTATGCTGATGCACCATTTCCCTCTCCTTCGCCACTGGAACCCGGCGCATGCCTGAGACTCGAGGCCGAGTTTCACCTCGAACCCCAGATGAGGACGATAGCGGAGAGGAAGATGCGTTTGTGGATCAAAGGTGGGCTGAAAAGGCATTCAAAAAAAGTCAGTCAGGATAGTGCTGAAAGTGCTGCAGTTACTTTATGACTTCAGTGGGGAGCTTTTCACAACAAAGCTATGGGCGAGACTGTAGCGAGTTAATGATTGTTGCTTTTTGAAAAGCAATAAAATGACCCAGAACCATCAATTACATGAAGAATAAATGCTACTGTTTATTCCTGCGTTTCCTCTTCAATGAAGCTGCTGGACTAACAGGAATATGAGCTTTAATGCTTCCATCCATGAGGTGGAATCGGTATTCCAGCTCCTCTCTGTGTTGCATCTCATTAAATCTCACAATCTCATCGTCATTTAATCAGGTGCTGTGTCAGTTTTAATAGAAAGCCCCTCCATCCAACATAAAAACCATGAACTATTGTTAAAGAAAGCATATTAGACTTGAGCCTGCAACCATTACCAGATTACACACTTGGCTTGTTCCCGTTTCATTATATACCCTGACCTAGAGCGCCACCTAGCGGCGAGCATGCTGCTTCACCTGCTGGAACATGCATTCACTTCGACCTTCTTTCACACTCCTGATCAATCATTCTTATTTCTAATGTTAAAGTGTTGATTGGGTACATTTGTTTATTACTAAAAGCCTTTGGCTGCTGGGATGTTTTTTTTATCCACTCTTAAAGAAACAGCGAGTCATTTTTCATGCATATTTCGTCAGACCCCAGAAACCCTGAAACCTGCGTTTTGACTTTGTGCTTCTTTCTGCATAAAGACTATGTTGCCAAAAAAAAGGTGTATATTAAGTCTTTTTTTACCGCTCCTCTGGCTACTGTGTTCATGTTAAGATTTTATTGCTTGTTTTTAACGTCTTTAAACGGGTCGGCACCGCCTTACATCCGACCTTTAGGGACGGCAGTAGCTCAGTCAATAAGGGCTTGGCTTGGGGGGCCAGAAGGTGGCCAGTTCGACAACAGGAAAGTGGACGTTTAAAGTCCAAGAAGTGTGGAGATTTGACTGGTGGTCAGAGAGATGCTGGTTTGTCTCCGGAGCGCTGCCGATGTGCCCTTGAGCAAGGCACTGAACCCCAGAAGTGGGTAGCCCTCCACTTGACCTTCTCTCCATAAAGTTGTGTGTAAAAACATGTAATAATTTCCCCACGCAGGATTAATAAAGAGAACTTTCTTTCTTCTCCTTCTTTTGTGTAACCTATCGTTTCTCGAGGCCTCTCAGTTCCGCTGATCGATTGTCCAAAGACAAAATGCGAGTCCAGAGTTTTCACTTGTCCCG
This sequence comes from Brachionichthys hirsutus, assembly GCF_040956055.1. Taxonomy (NCBI): domain Eukaryota; kingdom Metazoa; phylum Chordata; class Actinopteri; order Lophiiformes; family Brachionichthyidae; genus Brachionichthys; species Brachionichthys hirsutus. The sequence goes on from NC_090901.1 coordinate 11,953,132, forward strand.
TCACGTGAGGACGGCCTGGCACACAAATATCACCTCAAAGATTTTATTCTTTCTTTTAACCCGGGACTTACTTTACTCTGGTGCGGTCTTTGGGCGATGCTGTTTAGCACAGTGCCGTTAGCACGCCGCTGTATGTAGCCTCATACTTGGCTTACAGATATCTAGAACAGGCACCACTGGTTCAATGCCTCGCCACTAATTTAAAATCTTTAAATTTGAATGGTTCCTGAATGAAAGGACACATATTGTTTTGTACGTTACGTAGCAACACGCTGGAGTTGTTTTCCGACAATGCACTTAAAATGACACATCCTTTTTAAGAGTGGAGAAAACCTGCCCGGGGTTTATTCTAGCAGGGGGTTGTAGGGCACTCGGGGCCCCTCCTGGGTGACAAACACCAGCACTTTAGCCATGTACGTGCTGAGCGTCCCGTAGCGACGCAGCCTCAGCTCCACTGACAGCTCAAAGTCCCGCGGTTCACTGATGAGCCTCGCCACCGACATCACGCCGCCGGTGGGCACCCGCTCCGCCCTGAAGAAACCGCCCTCATTGCCTTCAATGATGGCGATCTGGATGTCATCGCCGACCACGGTGTGGGACGGGCCCATGCGGAAGATGCTGGTGAGAACGGGTATGTTGGTGGGGAAGGTGAGGTAGTAGTAGGTTATTCTCAGGGGCATGGCCGGGCAGTCGACAGAGTCATTGCAAAGCAAGCGTTCACATCGACTGCAATGAGAGAAGGGTCGGGGGGGTGGGGGGGGCAGGCAGAGAGAAAGAGAGACCAGGTGTAAATTTTTATTTGCCGTGCATGGCATGCAGTGGGAGAATCAGTCTGCGGCATTTTCACACTCCAAAGGCCGATCGCGGCGGGATCATGCAGGAGGTTCTGAACGCCAAGATATCCATGTGCATTTCACCATTCTGGACATGCTACAGCCGCCCCCCCCCCCCCTCCTGCAGGCATTCCACCATTGAGCGTACTGGACATGCAGAGCTTCGCAGTCGCGTGAGTACGGGTCAGTTGGGCTCGGAGGGTTCCCTCTGAGGGTTTGGGCAGGAACCTTTCTGAGGTTGCTTGTCATGAAGGCATCAAACGGGTCTGCACTTGATATGCAACAGAACTCGCTGACGTTCCCCGGTCCAGAACAAGAGCAAGAAGAGAGCGGACTTTTTGGATTGGCAGCTCTTACCCGTCAAGTCAGAACTGCAAAGAACCTTTTTAATCTTGATTTTAACTGATTTGATGATCTGATTTGTTTTTTTGCCTATCCATACCGAACTTTAGTCGACCCGTCGTGGTTGTTTTGCAATAAACGTCCGGCTACCAGAGACCCGGTACTCACGTCTCTCCAACACGGCGGTAGTTGTTGGGACAGTCGAAGGACAGGCATCTAAATCCTCCCTGTATGTTAAAGCAGCTCTGGTTCTCCAGGCATGTGTGTGTTCCCGCCACGCACTCATCGACATCTGGGAGCCCAAGGGAAGAAAAAAAAACAAAAAAACACACAATTAGAAAACATGACAACAACCACCGTCATCCAGCGTCACAGGCAGGGCGGCCTACCCTGGCAGCTGCGCCCGTTGTAGGCCAGGGTGTAGCCGTTGACGGGACAGGAGCAGTGGAAGCTGCCGGGGGTGTTGTGGCAGCGATAGGAGCAGATGTGGCCTCCGGTGGGGAGGGCGCACTCATCGATGTCTGAAGACGAAACCAGAAAATGCATTTAATAAGTTACGTGTTTACCCACAAAAACAAAAAAGAAATCTTTATCGCTTATAATCGCCGGCGTTGGTTTTGTCCGACTGTTAGACAGCTTAAAACGTTCCGGACGGAGCTCGGCGACATTTCCAGGAAATGTTGAGAATGTTACCAGGAGCAGATGATTACATTTTGGTGATGATCCACAATAAATCTTGAATTCTAAAGATACCAAGAACAATTTAGATCCAGATGTGGACGGTGTAAATCCAATTAGGAGTGGAATGAGCTGCTGGGCGGAGGTCTGTGCTCTCTGTATTTGTCACAGTCAAACTCTGGGAAGTCAAATACGATCAGCGACTCTCCCATTCCATTCCCTGCTCATTCGGGTTTTTGTCCCGCTGCCCGTGGGCTTCTTACGTTTTACCTTCACAATTCAGGCCGTCAATGTCGCTGAGCTGGTAACCACGGCGGCAGTAACACTGGTAGGACCCATAGACATTGGCGCATTCCTGACTGCAGGGGCTGCTCTCGCACTCATTCAGATCTGCAGATAAGAGGTGATTACCAACTCCATTGAGTCAATGACACAGACCCCGCCCCTTCTGTATGAAAGTGTCCCTTCTCTCTTACCGTCACAGTTCCTGTTGTCACTAGCCAACTTGAAGCCGGTGGTGCAGCTGCACTTGTAGGACCCCAGAATGTTATCACACTTATGAGCGCACAGGCGTCCGGGGTAGTGCCTGCATTCGTTAATATCTGGAACACAGTCGACCAACGAGGCCTCAGGAACAGTTCTGTGCTTTACTAAAGTTACGGGGGGGGGGCTGCCACCCACCTTCACAAGCCCGACTGATGCTGTTGAAGATGTAGCCCGCCTCACACTCGCAGCGGAAGGAGCCCAACAGGTTGATGCAGCTGTGACCTGCACACACCTTTTCAGGGCCCCTACATTCATCGATATCTGCAGGGTGGGGGGGGGGGGGTAGTCAGACGCTGCATTTACCTCAGGCTGAGGAGTACCTGTCTGCAGCCTTCAGAGTGATTTGATTTGTTTAACTGATTTGGACGGGGTTAAATGTCAAATGTGATTAGATATTTGAGGATGGAGAACAAAATGAGATGTAGGTTAAAGGTCAAGTAGCTAACTGACAGTTTTTGCTTTGAAAACCTGTAGATAGAAAGGTTCTGATCTGATCATCATCTAAGCATCACGCCTGATAGTCAGGAGATTTGAGAGAGGAGGTGGGAACGCCGGCCGCTGTCAGCTCCTCTGAGCCCAACATCGTTCCAGATGTTCTGATGGTAACGCTGAGCCTGGCTTCAGTCCAACTCTGCTTCTATTTTACAACCTTAATAGATTTTAACAAAAACAAAAATTTACATTTGCTTCTGAAGAAAAATTGGTCCAAACTAATGAAATCATAGTTGAACCACTCACATTTGACAGCTAAACCAATCAGAGCCCTGTGGGAACATTAAACACTGTGCCCAACCATTCGCCTGCAGGTTGCATCCAGGTGTACTGGTGCTGGTCGTGTCGGGACCGCCTACCAATGCAGCGCGTCCCGTCCTCATTGAGGTGATACCCTCGACCGCAGTTAACAGAGTTCCTCTGGCAGACGTAGGAGCCGACGGTGTTGGTGCACACCTGCCCTCTGTGGCACGGCCCGGTCAGGCTCAGGCACTCGTTTATATCTGGACATAAATCAGATGATCGTCATTCACACCTGTCACTCTTGCTGGATCTCATTCCCCTATTCTGGATCCTTTAATTCAGATTAGCTATTCTCCTCAGCCGGTCACCTGTATCCAATAGCAGAGCAGCACGCCATCACTGTCAGCCAATCATTTTGCTGCTCTCTTTTTTAAACGTGACTTTTCGGACGCACATGTCATGTAACAAACTTACCGATGCAGCTGCCGAGGGCGTCCTGGATGTAGCCGACGCCACACTTCACCTTAGGGACGCAACGGAACGACCCTTGGGTGTTTTGACACTCAAACTGTGGGACGCAGTTGTGGATACCGGTTTGACACTCGTCTATATCTAGATGACAACACAAAAGGCTGTGAGCAGCTATACAAAAAAAACAATCATTCAGAATGATCAGATCTACATGTGGTCCTGAAGGCATCTCGGATGCATTCATGTGAGCACCAGGTGTAAAGAGGATCAGAGCACCGAAGGCGTTCTGACCGACCTTTACAAATGTTATTGTCCGTGAGTTCGTAGCCCGTCCCACAGCTGACCTCCCTCTGGCAGCGGAACGAGCCCTCCGTGTTGATGCAGCGCTCCCCTGCGCGACAGTTACTCAGTCCCAGGAGGCATTCGTGGATATCTGGGTGCAACAGAAGCAGGACAAGGATCGCAAACGGATTTACGGGCCAAATCTCCGGCACTGAGGAGGAGTTCCACTCACCTTCACAGCTCTTTCCATCCGGTTTGAGCTTGTAGCCGCTGAAACACTCACATGTGTCATTGCCCACACAGTGATGAGCACACATCCCTAAAGAGAAACCAGTCATTACTGAATTTGTTCTGTGCAGAGATGAGTTTATCACTGTGTTGTACTATACCTTTGCACTCGTCATTTAAAACCGAATTCTCTGCAGTTTTATTCGATTCATCCTGTTTTGGTGCTGAAGAAAAAGGGGGGGGGGGGACACGCTAAGAAATTTTTAATTACAAATCATCAGTTCCAATGCTAGAGTCCTTCTGCTCAATCTAATTTTCAGAAAGTGACTAAAAAGGATGAATTCCTTCTTCGTGTGTAGTTTCAGCTCGTCTCCTCTGAGAGCAATGGCTGCATGATTCCGGCAGGGGGCAGTGTTAACGCACATTTGGGGAACTTGAATGTCATTAGACATTTACCCACTTTACAGCATCAACTCCAACAAAATAAAATATTTACCATACTTTGTTTGAACCCACCTTCAGGTTTTCCTGTGGGTGTGGTCAGGTTGCCTTGGTCTCTGTCCACACAGCAGGCCCGGGACACCAGGCTGCACTGGTAGCCCATGGACAGGTTGTGGTCACAGGACAAGCCCTCCTGCTGGGACACTTTCCCCAGAAGACAACAGTCACAGCACATCTGGAGAACACAGAGAAGGTTATTGGAGGTGAGTCTGACATATCTCCACCAATCAGAAAGGGATCCCGTCATAAATTACAATACTGCTAAATAACAAGGCGACTAAATGGCACCCCAGAACAGTGGCAGCAGTCAGAGACATTAGAGAGCTGGACCGAGACAAATGAAAATGATGAATCGCGTGGTTGAGACATGGAATAGTTGGGAATGTTGAATATTTATTTTGTTATTAAATATAGGTGCATGCAAAATACTGCTTGTGAGTGACAAATACAGTAGATATATGTGACTACACAGATTTTAAGTAACCATTTAAATTAAGGTTGAAAGATCTAAATATATAATATATTAATATATAATATATATATATATATATATTAATTAACACTTTTTTAGGTTGTGGTGACTTCAACATAGATTCATTAAAATCGAATTATCATATGAAAACCGCAGTTCGTTGATATTATGTTTAGTTTGAGCGTCCATCCAGTACTTAATTTTAAAACTGAGCAGAATATCCAAAGATGCTGCGACAGTGATTGATAATATTTTTCACAAATGTAACTGATATAAAATAGTAACTGGATTATTAGTGATTGATGGAAATGATCGTTCGCCAGTTTCTGCTGGTAGAAATGAACTTAGTTAGAATAGAATCACCAATTATGGCATTAAAGACAGTATAAATCAGGATTGGCAGGAAGTTGATGTATACTTTACCAATCAATCACTTAATGCATTTTAGGTACATTGTTATTTTATGACCGCCATTCCCTGTTGAAAGAACATAAAGACGAGAAAACCACCAAGATGGATGGACGGATGGGTTGGAAAAAGCTTATAACAAGAACAATAGGCTTTATAGGGAATTTATCATGCAGAAAACAAAAGATGAGGAGAACCCGGGTCAGAACCCTCCAGGAGAAGCTATGCGGTCAGCGATAGGCTTGACTCAGGGAAGAGGACGTGCGTGCCTTGCATAGTCGCTGGCTAGACTCCTGACTAGGCAGAGGACACAAGCTCAGGCTTGATCACCCTGTAGCCGGCTGTCTTTGATGAGGCTGTTTAGTGTTCAAAGTGTACACTGCTGATGGCGTGTCCCGAGATCCCGACATCATCCTTCCCCTGTGTGAGCGACACCTCCCGTGCCTCTCTTATCCACTCCTAGCACAACGGACCGTCTTAACACCACGCCCTTTGTACCTGCCATTTGCTTCTTATAAGGGTCAGCACGGTGGTGCAGTAGGTAGAGCTGTTGCTTTGCAGAAAAAAAGGTCCCGAGTTCTATTCCTATCTGTCCAAGTGTCCGCGTGGGTTTCCTCCGGGTTCTCTGGTTTCCTCCAGGTTCTCTGGTTTCCTCCGGGTTCTCTGGTTTCCTCCGGGTTCTCTGGTTTCCTCCGGGTTCTCTGGTTTCCTCCGGGTTCTCTGGTTTCCTCCCACTTCCATAAACATGTAATTTAGGTGAATTGATTACGCCAAATTGTCCATAGTGTATGAGCGTGTGCGTGAGTGGTTGCCTGTCTATGTGTGGCCCCATGATGTGTTGGCGACATGTGTTGGGTGTCCACCGCCTCTAATACATAGTCAGCTGGGATAGATTTCAGCAACTCCCCTGAACACGCAAGGCGGAAAAGCGGGTGTAAAGGAGACGATTGATGCCGTCTCGTCTGCAAGAAAAAAAGATGGATGGACGGATGAACATCTTTGGGGGGGGGGGGGTGTTTAGTTTTTTGTTTGGGAGGGTTTTTAGGAATTTAAAGCTGCAGCTGAACTATAATCAGCACATCCTTTGAGGAAAATGCAGTGACTTGTCTGCTCTCCGTTTGTCTTTCTGAGGCGCTGACGTGCAGCTTGTTGTGGAAACACAACGAGGGTCGGTTTGAGCACGGCTGAAGGAAAGCTTGGATCTGAGCCATGGAAGATCCTAGAATTCATTGTTTATCTGGCAAAGAGTTCCATTCCTCTGAGAAGTGTCACGCCTCATTCTGCTCAGTGTGTGCACATGCACACACACCCACACCCACACACACACACACACACACAATCATTACCCTCTAAACTGGCTGTCCAGCAGAATGATGTAACGCTCACTGACTGAGAAGAGGGAGGTTTCTGGTGAGCAGTATTTTCGGTGAGCAAGGAACACACACAAACATTCCCCTATAATATAGTTGTGTATCGGCACACGCACACACACACACACACACACACACCTTTGTGGTTTTGGTCTCACACGTGTTTGTGAATAATGTGTGACAGGCTCCTTGTTGTTTGGCCGTGTTGATCCCAGCGGTGCACATGTCGTCCTCCAGCACCGTTACACAGCACTGCTCCTGCACCATCCTGTCAGAAAGAAAAAAACACACACAGCATGTTTGTTCGGTTGTGGCTGCAGCTCCTCGTTTTGATCCATATGCACTCACGTATTGATGCACGCAGCGTTTGAGCAGTGCACTTGCACACATCTGGGTGCACATCCTGCAGACGTCAGATTTCAGACACCTTATTCTCGGCTCTGCTTAGTTAAGATGCGTTTTGTGTCACCTGCCGTTGTCTCAAACCAGACGCTGTTTTTCTGTGAAGCTCCGGCAGTTGTTTGTGGACAGAGAAACTCGACTTGACATCTGCAGGTAGTTTGGTAGATAATGATTCATTCCCGGGTGAACTGTCCTTTGAACGCTGCGAGCCGACAGGGTGACTAACCGCTGCCAGTGTTTACAGTTTGTTTGGATCAATTACATCACTGGCGCTGAATCCTCTGCACAAATAGGCCGACATGTTACAGATGGGACGTGAGCTATTAACACGTTGCATATTTGGATCACCCCCTCATGCACTAGAATCATTATCAACACATCAGTGACTCTGTGTTTCTGTGCGATCACATTTCATTGTGTTGCATCCCATCAGTTAAGAGTTTGACTCATAGCAGCCTGTAAAAAAAAAAAAAAAAAAACCAACAGCTCCGGTCTTAGTTCCAGCCTTTTTATCAACTCTTACCAGAAATCTCTTTCCACATAAACCGCCAAGGGTCGCAGATTTGCGTCACGGCGCACACCTCCTCTGCAGAACCTTTTAAGGGCATAGTCATACTCCCGCTTATCTTTTTCTCTCTTGGTGTGATTGTTCAGGTTTCCTGTTATTCCCTTTCTCCATCGTCCTTCTATGTCGTATTTCACCTCTGAGCTATTTCCTGGGGTATTTTTTTTCAAAGAACCCCTCTTCTGATCCCTCCCACACTCCACTCCCCCGCCGCCACCACTATAATTTAAACAAATTTGAGATAACTTAGGGTGGCTACGGTAAATCTGCTTGCCATCAGCATTTGCAGCAGCAGCAGACCTTCCTGGCTTATGGGCAACAAACCTGTGGCGGCACACCTTCTAGGGTTACCAGCAGACGTATAATTATCCCATCACTATTAGCATTTCCTGCTCTCAAGTGAAGTGAATAAGATTTATGAGAGTACGGTAAAGCAATTTCATATTAAGGGCCGACAGACATTTCCTGCGTCCCTCAGGCCCAATGCTGCAGGAACGTCTGTGGTGCAGACAGAAAATGTAAGACCGTGACAAAGGGCCAAGTGGTTAATGATTTGTAAATCTGAATGAGTCCCGGGCGAGTCTTAAAGGAGCAGTTCACCCAGAAATGAAATGGATATATGAATCCATAAAAACTGATGGAAGGTTGCGTAAAGTCGTGTTTTCTGAAACCCACAAAGTATTTCTGGAGATTCACAACACAACAACATTCCAAGCAACCGAATGATGGGAGACTTGTTTTAAAGTGTTAAATAAAATAAGACAAATCTAAAATCTTGCAGCTTGTACAAGATCTTCAAAGTCTGAAGACACTCTACAGATCCAAGACATATTTAAAAAGGACATTTTACACATTTAGCCTCTAAGCTAAATGCTAACACAGCCTGAGAGTGGGGGGGGCACATGATGCTGCATGTGATGATGATGAATATGATGAATATATTTATTAGATAGAATGTTAGAATACAAGTACAGTCAAACAGTAGCATGTATTGCAGTACAAATACAGTCAAACATCCTGTCTAAGAGGAGCATTTCAAAAAAGCCCTTGCGGTCTTGTTTCCGTTGAAAGTCCTTAGTACATAAATCATCAACATTTAACAATACCAATAACTATTGGTATAACTAAAATACCAAATAAATTACTCCACAGATGCAAAATTACAATAAATTACAAAGACACTTAATATGTGCAACGTAGGTGGACAAAAAAGGGGGTGGGGGATTGTGATGACTATCTCCGTTTCTGTCCCCCTGAAAGGTGTATTTTTAGGGCCGTTTTGAAGGAGGCCAAAGAGGTGCATGTTTTGAGGGCAGGAGTCAAACCGTTCCACCCTTGGGTGGCAGTATTATAAAAAGATGATTTACCAATGTTAGCCTTATAGGAGGGTGTAATCAGGTTGTTGTTTGAGCTCCCTCTAGTGTTGTGGCTGTGGGTGTCACAAAATAAATCCATGTCGACGAGGATGGGATTCGAACCCACGCATGCATAGCACAATGGATTAGCAGTCCATCGCCTTAACCACTCGGCCACCTCATCCTACGGTGAGGTTGCAGATACCACCTGCTCACCTGCATGAGGATGACTCAGAGATGAGGGGGAGTGAAGCGCAGTCTTCGTCATCACTGGCCCGTTTCTGGCCATCTTTACAGCATTCGTCGATGGAGATCTGTTCTGCTCCTACAGACATTGAGAAAAAGAACACACGGAACACACGGTATAATTCTAAACACATGGTTTAGACACATTTTCTTCTGGCACATATTGTTTTATCCGATTTCCAATAATCAGAACTGGATTTAATTGGGTTGAGATGATGCATCCATCCGTCCGTCCTCAACGGCTGAAAGCCTGAAGCTCTACTGGCAGGTGACATTCTTAGAAACAATTCATGCACACATGCTGCAGCGTGCATGCCAGGCCAGTAGATGGCAGTGCAGCTGTAATAGACACGTTCAATGCTGGGCAACGCTCCCGTTCAGAAGGTGATGGGGATTTCAAAAGAAAAAAAACTTAACGTTATAGGAGCTTGGGTCTTTGATGACTTGAGCATCTGATGAGTTAAGATGACCGGCGATGCATCAAACGGTCGGTGACAGGTGATCCAGCTGTCGTCACTTGTGATGGGACATGGTGGAAAAATACAGCCGGGGAGGATTCTCAATTTCTCCCATGAGACAGCCTCCATAAAGCCCCCCCGACCACTGTGGACACTATCACACAGGTTCTTGGTTCATCCCCCCCCCCCACCAAATGAAAAAGTATATTGCAATTGTTGTCAGAGAAAATTTGCTGAGAATTTATTTTACATTTTTTTGAAAGATGGAAAAATAAAAATGTGAATCTGGCAAATCAAACTCAGACTTTTTTTTCTTTTTGCCAAAGACAATGAATGAAAAATGTGTTGTTGCAGACACAAGAGCGGCTTTTTGACTGGAGCGCGACCGACTCTGTGGCGATGTGGTTGTTTCTCCGCGTGGATGAGCGCATGTGGAGCGCCTCCATCCTGTAAACAATCGGCCGTCACGATCGCTTCGACTACATTCGTTCGCCTGCGGTTTGTGTGATCGGCCAAATGTGAAATAGCTCTGGCAGATCAGCTTAAACCAGCATCGGTGTGCCAAATTGTTATTAGCAATACGTCCCCTGATGGGGACCGAAAGAGAACAGAAAGTCACCTTTGTTGGTTTGTGGCTCTGAATCAATCTGAATGGGGGGGGGGGGGGTTGTAAAATGCACAAGCAAATCCATCTGTTCCAGTGTCCCGTCTGGCAAAAAAATGAAGCGACTGCAGATCAGTTCGATTAGGTAGGGAGGAATATCTGGAAAAGCAGAACTCAGATTTAGAGGTTTGCTGTTTTCTCCCAGGAATTCTATTGCGACCATTAAATCAAAGACGAAGCACAAGCAGAAATAGTCTTTGGCTTGCGTTGCAAGTGCCTGCTCTGCCCCGTAGCCCAGAATGGATTGTTTTTCCTCTAGTCCAGACAAGAAAATAAAACCACCAAATTAACTGTGACCATGCTACTACACAAACGATCGCTAACTTTGCAGAAAGGAGTAAATACGGAGAGAGGATTTACGACGAGGCTGCAGCATTAGCTGACTCACGACTGACTTCTGGAAGTCTGACGCATGCCAGAGGCCTCAGGCCATGAAACCTTTTAAGCAGCTGGATGAAATGAGATGGCGCTTTAAAAGCATTTCACACGGGCCTACCGAGCAGGCCCCTCGAAAGGGCCCTCTGAATGCTCACGACCTGTTTGGGAAGTAACGCCAGGATGTTTCAGGCAGACGGGAACAAAATGCTTTCAAAAATGACAATGAGCTCCTTCAACGGGCCGTATAAAGGTTTCAGTAAGGTGCTCGGATTAGACCGTAATTAATTTACATCTTCCATTTAGCCTCTAAGCTACAGTAAAGGCTTTAACCTCTACTTTCGTTTAAAGACAAGTCTCCATCCTCCTCCATTGTTCAGGACAACATCGTTTTATCTCCAGAAAGGCAGCAAACTTCATGAACCTTACATTAACAAGGGGTGAGTAACTAGTCGCTGACTGAATTTTCATTTCTGGATCACCTGCTCCTTTAGTAGTAGTTAGAGTAGGTTTCCCTGCACGTCGTCCAAGTTCTCTCATTTCCAGCCACCATTAACCTCTTGCCAGAACACCCAGTCGGATTTGAAAGTGGCCTCTGAAGAGCACCTTTCCATCCCATCACCTATATAATAAAAATCTAACTCCGCTGATAACCCACTCTGCACCACACAGTCATTCCAAAGCCGCCACTGTCTGCGGGCCTAAAGTGAAAGAGCAGAGGGGCCTTAAACTGAACTGTGTGGTGCTACTTTATCAAAAGGGGCAGGCCAGACACAGCCACACTTCTGGATGCAGTCTGCCACAGACCTCTGGTCCGTTGTCTGTCTGGGGTGGGGTGGAGGGGGGGGGGCGGGGGGGGGGGTAATTTCCATCTGGGATGGTGGTCTTGGCAGAGCAACACATGGCTGCGCCTGCACCATGTGAACAGTGTCCAGAGGTGGCGCTCCACGCCGCATCACATCAGCAGCGTGCGCCTCCTTCACGGGCTCCTGCCGTTTATTAGAAATGGATATTATATCGATCTAAAACCATCAACGCTCAACCTTTGAGGCCGTCTGATGGCTTCTGTACCCAACGTGTTGCCCCATGTGTGACCGGGGCGTTCACCCAGGCGTGGGGCGACCCTGCTGTGGATGATTTAGAGTCGACCACCCCCGTTCTTTCTCTCCCGGTGAGACGTTGCATCCCAGCATACCAAGGAAGCGGGACGTCTGAGATCCAGTGCAGTGAAGACTCGCATGCGGAAGCGCATTTTAACGCTCCTCTTGTCATGTGCCGTCTGTTACTACTTTACAAATGCAGACCAATGTCACAAATCAAGGAGTTAGTCGCTTTTTGGTGAGAAACATGAATTAGTTTGCAGCTAAAATGTACTTTTTTGACGTCATTTATATCAGATGCTAAGCTGTAAGCGGAATAAAACAATTGTTCAATAAATGTTCATGTCTCCAAAGCAGCAGTTTGACGGCCGCCCTGCACCCAGCTCTGTAAAATCAACACATGTCCCAAGCAGTGTGAGAAATGAATCACCTCCGTGGGTCTGTTTGACTCCCACTGTAAATATCCCGCCTGTTTAAAGCCATCTGGAGGAGTCTGACTCCTCGCGTAACGGGAGGTGACTTACCTCGGACGAGGAGAACTCCGAGGAGCGCGCCCAGCAGCACCGCGCACGGACCCATTGAATGAGACGGGATCAGAGCCGGAACAGTCCGCGTTATTGCGCAGGACGCGTGGACAGGACCGCAGCGCTCCTTTGAACAGCTGCTCCGAGGAGGTGATGGGGTTGAATGATCGGAGTCACGGCGCGTGGGGAAGAATGAGCGTCTAATGATGGGGCGGGCTGGGGCCACAGACAGACCCCCCCCCCCCCTCACGGTTAATCACAGAGCCGGGTGCCTTCTCTCCAGGAGAAACACCGTGCACAAAAAAACGACTCCTGCTTAAAGGAATAGTTCAGCAAAAGGAGACTGGCCATTATGGAGCCAGACTGATTTAAAGTCAGGGGGGGGGGGGGGGGGGGTTCTTTATTTAAAAAAATATTCTGGGTTTCCACAGCAAAACAACAAAAATAAAAACATAATGAGGGCTTCCTTTAAACTAAAAAAATTAAATACATTGATCAGTCGATCAATACATTTAACCTGAGCATTGATGCAAATGTGAGACTTAAGTCTGACCTTGAGTTCTTCCCAATATTCCAGACCTGATTTTCACCTGTCTTCCTGTTAAAAAAATAAGAAAGGAGGCATCCTGGTGTCTGATTAGCAACGTTAGATTGGAAAAGCTTGTAGACAGAAGTTCAGACCACATTTACACATCAGCGTTTTGGCTGAATACTACAGAAATATCTTTTTTAAAAACACCAAAAATAATGGATATTTGATCTTGTAAAGGTTAACAGTTCAAACTCAGTCTAAATGGTGTCGAGCACAGGAAGTAACACAATTCTCAACATAAAATAAAAAAATATGAAAACAGGCAAGGAAAAATGATCAAGGAGATACCAATCAGAGGAAGGAGAGCTGACATTAAACAAGATAACAAAAATTCAATATGATCTTTTGGGTGAGCTGTGGCGTTTGAATGAACACATTAGAACACTGAGATAAGGATGCTTTATGTGATTGATATGTGGAAGCATCTCTAACCTGTCATACGAACTTCGATGACAAAAACTGCCTTAATTATTTTCCCTCCCGTCTCCATGACTATTGTACTGAGGTCTGCATGCACACATGGAAACTGTCTCCAATTGATGGTGAAGCAGAGTTTGTCTGTCTGACTAATGACTGCTCTGATTTCCCAACATCTGGAGCTACTTTCAGAGTATTTTGAAAGTGTGTCCTGTCTCCGTCTCCGTCCTCTAAAACCCTCTGGATATCCAGGTTAGGGGAACATGCAGAGATTAAAATAATAAAACTTTACAATCTACTGGAAGTAAGGATTTGTGCTTGCAAATGCTATTAGCTCATAGCCGACAGTGAGGATGTTAGCGTACAAATAGGTGTCAATTACATCCTTTCAAAAGGGGATTATGGACTCGGCTCGTATGAGTCGATGCCTGCTCATTCTAAAACTAGTCCCCAACTACTTAGAGAATGCTGCACTGTTGTTGTTGTTGTTGTTGTTGTTGTTGTTGTTGTTTTTGTGAGGCTCTGGAATCATTCGGTGAACTCAGAAACTTCACCTGATTTTCATCGCTCAGGGCTTTTATTCTTAGGTTTACCGTTCCGATACGGCGAAGCCACTTTGAATCTTCCTGTGACCTCCCTGACGCCCCCTCCTCTTTAAAACGGCCTCTGCTGAGCTCGTTTCTCTGTTTATTTACTGTAAGTCTTCATGCAAGGTATAATGAATTAAAGCCGTGGTGACGGTGCCACAAATGTGGGCTCACCGGCAGCCAAAGAGATTATGGACTGTGAGAGAGCTGGGTAAACAGCCGCACACACACACACACACACACACACGCACATGCACACACACCTACCACAGCTGGCAAGAAGCAAAGAAATAATTGCTAGACTGCATTATAAACATTTTGTACCAACTCAGGCCCTCTGCAGATTCAATCAGCCTGACTCTGGGCATGCTGACAGGAGGTTAAATGATCTGCTAATCAGAGCCACATGTCTCCACCGGTCTAGCCAGTCTGGAAGCATCACCCAGGACTTGATATCAGAACACCACAGGCAGGCCCACCGAGTATACGGCACGTTACAAAAGCTTAATGGCAGAGTGTGACCCGTCCCATCGGCAGCGCCTCTGTTTCAACCTTCTGTCAGACGGAACCGGTGTTTAACACGGCTGCACGTTTAAAACGCACAATGCACATTTTTTAATGCCACTTGTCGCCCTTCATTGCATTCTAGGACTGTTTGACTGGATTGCGGCTGAATCGTCATTTTTATGTCGAAATCTGCCTTAAATATATCGGAAAGGTTTCCTGAATCTAAAACGAGCCATAAAAACAACCGACTGCGGCGGGAAAATGGAGGCAAAGTCTCACAGAAAGTCTCTTTTATGACTTTCAGGTTTGCATTTGAGGCTTTTCACCCAAAAATGGTAAACTCTCATTGCATCCAGCCATTCGTTTTGCGTGATAGAAATTACTTTTCTGTTTCACAGTGGACAAAGCGCTGCTGGGATTCTGTCGATAGATAAGGCCTGTGGTCCCCACCTGGACACATGTGGGGGGGGGGGGGACGGACCACATCCACCTTGTATAGCTCCTGCAGACAGTCAAGAAGGAGGCCAAACTATGTAACAACCACAACAAAGCGCACTTCTCCCTTAGCTCTAATCTTATCACTGATGGGAGATTGTTGGGGCCTGCAGAGGCTCCGGATGCCGGCTTCCAGGAACCGGCAGCCCTCGTCCCCAATTCCGGTCTCCGTTTTACATAACCACAAACAGCAGTGAGTCGACCTCGTGGCTCGTAGGCAGGGGGGGGGCTGGAGCAGCCGAGGTCGCATTCAGACAGTGTTGTTCCTGCTGAGGGGGAGTCGGGGGGTGCGGTGCCGTCCCTTTGAAGCTCAACAAAGCTTGTCTCGCCACATCTGTGTCAATCAGCAAAGGGTCACACGAGCTCCACAGAGGCAGAAGGAGCTGCTTGTGGGGCCACGGAGGGCCACAGCTTTTATTCACTGTAAAACATGACGAGGGACGGAAGAATTACTCTAAAAGGACATTATTGACTCCTTTAAAATACATTTGGGGTGAAGGAGGCGGAGCAGGCTTTGTTAACCCTTTAAACGCCTGCTGTTGGGCAGCCCAGGATGATGACTCAGGTGATTCCCCTGTACAGCTCTAATGGCGTGATCCAGGTTTAACAACTATGTAACCTTTTATTTGCTGCAGCATCTGTAATGAACATCCTTTAAATTAAACAACCCCAACCTTTACAAGTACAACATCGAGCGCAGATTGCGTGATTTTGTGGCTCTATTTTCGCATGTGCGGTGTCGAATAACTTTTGCCACTTTTGACATAGCTGCTAATTGCAACTTGCTCGTCTTTCTGTCCGTCTCTGCTCCTTTAATGCAGATGTCAATCCTTCTCCACCTTCCTGACTTAAAAAAAAAAGAAGGGTCAGTTTCTGATTTTTATTCTCTTACTTTCAAACTAAGGCCACTCGTCGTTAGAGAACGCTGCAACCCTTTTTCTTGCTCTGAAAGACTGTGCCTTACTTTTTATTGGCATGGCGACGCTTACATAATCACCGTGTTTTCATTTTTGGGTGAAGTGTTCTTTTAACCGGGACACAAGATTGCTCAACATAATCCGCTTCACTCTGTAAACACCTCAAAAGTGCTGCATGAAATTGCCCGGAGATATTTCTTCTGAATCATTAAAAGCAGCGGCTGGCCTGCATCTGAGTCCAGACTAAGACTAATCCCATTTCACAGCCCTTTTTCTTATACGTATTAAACATTAAACATTTAAAGTGACCTGAACGTTATAGTAAACGTGTGTAACGGCTGCTGCTGGCAGAGTTGTTCAAGATCGAAATCATTAGGATTTGTGAGCTCCCCTCTGCTGGGACGGGGCGGCGGACCCCTGGGAGGGCTGACGTAATACATGCCAGCCCAGGACGCTGTTGCCTCGGTTACTGTTTTGGGCATTGTCAGAGAAACAGCGCTAAATTAACACCTACAAGCCATGAAAGGAACGAGCCAGAACACAGGAAAGGAACACTGGGGTCCCACAAGGGGCTGTTCTCTCCCCTTTCCTCTTTACCCTTTACAGCACTGGGACCTGTCATGTCCAGACGTTTTCTGATGGCACAGCGGTGGTTGGATGGATCAGCAGGGGTGATGAGACGGAGTGCAGGAGTGTTGTGGACAACTTTGTCGTATGGAGTGAGAAAAACCACCTTCAACTCCACGTGACAAAGAAAAAGGAATTGGTGGTGGACTTGGGGAGGACGAGGGGGCGGGTAACCCCTGTCTCCCTTCAGGGGGGTCAGTGCGGACATTGTGGAGGATTGCAAGTCATTGGGGGTATTTTCTGAGGCTGAGGTCGTCAAACGTCTGTAACGCCATGACGAGAATGTTTTAACAGTCGGTGCTGGCCAGCGCCTTCATGTGGTGGCGCTGGGGCGGTGGTCTGAGAGTGGCGGAATGAAATGAGATTGCGTCGCTGTTTGCAAGGAGACATTTGATGGTTTAAAAAAATAATGATCCACAAATTCAGATCTGCAGTTTATGAATAGTCACTGTCAACAGAACATTTCCTGATGCTGTTTGCTCCTCTTTGAGGACAACGATGGGTCCTGCTGATGACCTTCATCCCCTTTTGACAGCTGGGACTCCTGCTGGAAAGGATTGTGAGAGCGTCCGATATTGATAAAGTGTAAATGTGAAGGCTGTATCTGCACAGGTTCGCTCATTAGAGCAGTTGCATCATTCATCTTGAACTTTGACCCTGACAAACAGGACAGAATTTGAGCCTTGTATTTGAACCCTCTGAAGACACAAAGGGCATCGCCTGCGTTAACAGAAACATTTGAATGTGAATTGAATAGCAGTTTAACAGTCAGAAACACAGAGATATGGAACTTGCCTCACGCCAGCTTTTCCACTGGGCAAAATGACGAGCAGGCTATGAGGTCACACTGAACACGAATCTGCACTTACAGCTGCACAATGACACAATAAGGAAATCACAAATCTGAGGCGGTGTAGATCTAAGATTATACAACTGTCAATCATTAAACCTCTAAAGGGCGACTGCACCAGAGAAGCAGCAGCAGGATCCGTCTCAGTGACGCGTAGAAGCCTGGTGGGTTTCTTTAACACGGAGGACTCCTAATGAAGCACCAACAGCTTGTTCTCTTCAGTGTGAACTTCACACACTTGGGCGGCGTCTTGTGAGAGAGCCAAAACTCCAGACTAAACGATCAGGATGAGATGTTGTCATCCCGTTCCGATGGAATCTCAAGCCCGTCCTCCCTCGGATGTCGGCGAGTGCTGTTTCAGCCGTTCAACTTTTTTGGGACTAAAATCTATCTGGATAAGGAAAGACAGGAGTCATATTCTCTGCTCCTCCCACTCCTCTCTGTGAGACTGTTTGTAACTAGTTCCTTCTTTCCTTGTACCTGCCCTGCCTGTTCTTTTGGGTTTCACCTTGGATTTGTTTGCCTGATCTTACTGATTACCTGGTTTATGATCTCTGCCTGTATTCTGGAACTGTCTTACTGCCTGATATCCTGATGTGTCTGCTGGTTTTTTTGGACTGACCTTCGGTATCTGAACATTAAAGCTCTGTTTATCTGGAATTCCCTTCTCCTGTCTTACCTTCTGCGGCCCGGAAAGCCGTTCCACCTATTGTTGGAATCTCATGCAGCCATAAAGGTTAAAACTCCAGTTCAAGGTTCCTGCTCGTTCAATAAATTACCTATTAGGCAGGCTGGAGTTCAGTTGATCCACATTTTCACACGCATGGATCTAAATTCAAAGAGCCACACAATCCCTCTGAGCGATGGGAACCATATTCCATTACTGGGATTGGGCACCTACGGGGACCCTCGAACGGTGAGAAGAATATAATCTCTACCTGTAAATGTTGCTGCGTCTTAACTCAGGCAAAGGCGTTTCTGTGGATCTCTAACAGACTCCCAAAGGCACAGCGCTCCAGTGCGTCCAGCTGGCCATAGATGTGGGTTACAGGCACTTTGACGGGGCGTTGGTTTACTTCAATGAGCATGAAGTCGGTCAAGCCATCAGAAAGAAGATTGATGATGGAACCGTGAGAAGAGAGGACATCTTTTACTGCGGGAAGGTGAAATGTGCTCATGTACTTTGAGGCTCCTTCAGTTTTTTTCCTGAGATTGGAAACGGACACTTTGTGCTGCATTTAATTAGCTGCCTCTCCGGT
The DNA here is from genome assembly GCF_040956055.1 of Brachionichthys hirsutus. Classification (NCBI taxonomy): domain Eukaryota; kingdom Metazoa; phylum Chordata; class Actinopteri; order Lophiiformes; family Brachionichthyidae; genus Brachionichthys; species Brachionichthys hirsutus. The sequence goes on from NC_090901.1 coordinate 11,971,938, forward strand.
ACTTATGTGTTGTCCTCAGCTCTGGAATACGTTTCATCCACCAGAGTTGGTGAGACCCGCCTTGGAGAGGACACTGGAAGCCTTGAAACTAGATTACGTGGATCTCTACGTCATTGAGCTTCCGATGGCATTCCGGGTTTGTAGCGCGCACACCCTCGGACAGTCCTCTGGCGTCTGAACCCTGACCTACATGCTATCACATTTAGCAAAAAGAAGCTAAGCACGCTGATTAAAAATTGTTTGAAAGTTACTCTTCGTGACTGCTCTCAATAAGAATATCATTTTTTTCATTATTTAATAGAGGAATTACCCTTTAATTATTGCATAATTAAACTAGGAGCAGTCATGGAGCTTTATTGCAAGAAATGTATTTGCTGGATAGACTAATGGATGTAAGCCTGGAGGTCTGCAGACTGGAAATACAAGGGAAAATATAAGAGCCTTGGTAAAGGATTTAAAGGCTTATTTATAGCCAATGAGGACAATCAGAGTTAGTATGTCGCAGTCTATTTTTGCGTTCACTGGATTTTGGGCCTGTCACTCCGCTGAGTCATGTTACATTTGGCGGCATCACAATGAGCAGCTTATACCACACTTAGAACTCTCTGAATTGTGCTTAAACTTCAGCCGGGGAATGCATTTTATCCTAAAGACCAGGAAGGAAACTACATCTACCACCACACAGACCTCTGTGCGACATGGGAGGTGAGTTCTGTTGGCTTCACAATGGTTGGTGCTCCTTCTCAGGCGCACCCAAAAAGTTCTAAACTAAAATAAAGTGCCAAACAGGGTGAGTTCAGAGAACTGTTAATTCGTCTTCGCTGCTTTAATATCTTTTCTTCTTTTTGACAGTGTAGATTAACTCTTCACTTTCAGTCCTTCAGAGGAGCTGAACTGTTCTTTCCCAAACAGGCTCTGGAGGATTGCAAAGACGCGGGGCTCGTAAAATCTCTGGGAGTGTCCAACTTCAACCGCAGACAGCTGGAGCTGCTGCTGAATAAACCAGGCCTCAAACACAAACCTGTGTCCAACCAGGTGAGCCGTCTCCCTCGAACCCCGCTGAGTCAGCAGTTATAATCTTTGTGTGTGAACACCTGTGTGTTCTGTGAACCGAACACATTCCCACTGGTTTGACAAACCTTTAGTCGGAGACCTTGCTTCCTGTTTGGTCGTCATGGCGACTACACAGGCCTGCCACACCATGGAATCTGTGTGACAAGATGCAACACATTGTCACACTTGTCAAAAAAAACTTATCTTGTGTCCGTTCTCAGTCGTCCAGGCCGAGGTAAATCGCAAAGAGCAAAAAAATGAAGAATCAATTGGACTGTTCAAGTCTGATTGAAGACGTTCCACGAGGCTTCTTCTTCACTTCGGAATGTCGGAGTACGAGATCCAGGGTTTAGGGCATCACCTCATCACAATCGTCAACCACTGGGATTCACAGAACTGAAGTCGCTCTGATTCTTTGTTTTTGCTCTCATAACTTACACGTATGCATCATTTTGTTTTGCAAAATGTAATTCATGAATATAGTCGGAAGGACAGAAAATGCGACCATATCAAATTTAGTGGCACATTTTAGGCTTTTTATCCCCCCCACCCCATGCGACTGCATTCTCTATCTGCACGAGATCCCGATGTACGCACCAAAAGGAATGTGACCGGGATCAAAGGCGTTGCAAACAATTTCATTTAGGATTAAAAAAAAATGTCTTTCTTATTTTGGCTCACGAGCGCTCATATTAGTGCCTGTTCCATTTCTTATCTGAGGTTGAATGCCATCCGTACTTCACGCAAGCCAAGCTTCTGGAGTTCTGCCGTCAGCAAGACATTGTGATTGTTGGCTACTGTCCCATCGGCTCCTCCAGAGACGCATCCTGGTGTGTTGGTTTAAAGGGAAACTTTATAAATCTCATATTTCATTGAGACGCCCCAAAATTGGTGCGTCATTCAGCTGGAAATACAAGTTCATGTTCAATAACACAATTTAAATTGGGAAAGTTGTAAAAAAAAAAAAAAATGTAACAATGAGATGAACCAAGCCACACTTTGACGTTGAGCAGCGTTCCTTGTTTTCTTCTGCCTCTCTTTTCAGGGTGAATTTGAGATGCCCCCCCCTGCTGGAGGACGAGCTGCTCACCTCCATAGGTAAAAAATACAACAAGAGCAGCGCTCAGGTGGCTCTGCGCTTCAACGTCCAGAGAGGAGTCGTGGTGATCCCAAAGAGCTTCAGCCCCGAGAGGATCAAACACAACTTCCAGGTATGGGTTTAGGAGAGTTACGCTGCCCAAAGTTCAGCCTTTCTGTACTTTTATTTTATGGATCTAATTATTTTTTTTAGATATTTGATTTTTCACTCACCGAGGAGGAAATGACGTCCGTCGAAGCTCTGAACAAAGGCCTTCGTTTTGTGGAGCTGCTCATGTAAGCATAAGCTGCTACTGAAATACTTCACGACGAGTGCGTTGAATCGCAGTGTGCCCTGCTAGCAGCAACGGTCTTTGTTCCCACACAGGTGGAGCGACCATCCAGAATATCCATTTCATGACGACTACTGAGTTGTTCCAGCCGATGATGTGCGTTAAATACGTTGTCAGTTTGTCACGTGAAACATTAAATGGACCCGTGTGGACTCTTTTCAGTGTATTTATTTTAGGGCTGATGAAGAGATTTCTTTGAGGCACGGCCCAGCGGGGGGTCGGACTGGCTGAAGTGTCGTCCCACTCTGTGGGGCAAAGAGACCAGTTCAAGTGAGGTATTATTTTGTAGATAGTGACAGAACTTACTTTCTTCCACTTCCTCCAGGACATTGGATATGACTCCAGAGCGGATGGCTTTAGTTCTATAAATTAAGTTGGTCTACACTGTTCTCCGTGAGACAAGATCGCTCCCGCCATCGCTTTGTGGCGTGGATTCTCACTGGTGACCTCACTGGTAAAAGAGAAATTAACCCTTTCATTTCTCTTTTACTTTACTAAACACTTAATTTGTGTTTGTCAGATAAGATTCGCATTGATACAAATGTCTTTTATTCTCTCAGGATGTCTCCTCCGACATCTCGAGTCCAACCCTCCTCGGTTCGAGGGAAACGCTCAACCATTTAGCTCCAGCATCTGGAAGTTGCTCGTATCTCAAAGCAAAATTTTGCTGGCAGGTTTGCTCGTGTCTCAGAACACGCGTATATATAAAATATGGGCCCGTAACATCCATGGAGGGGGGCATTGGGCAAGGGCGCCACCATGGTTGGCCTACCTGGGGCTGTTGGGGGTAGATTGGCCCCTCTCCAGCCACCAGTCTACAATATATTTATGTCTAGTCTGGGACTTGAACTGATGACCAAATCCAGCTCCCAAACCACTGAGCCACTGCCACCTAAGGATCAACGATCGACACAAGAGTAAATTACAGAATATTTTATTCAATTGCATTTGGGTTGAAGGGAATGTGCAAATCACTGCATTCTGTCCTTCCTGACATCTTACATAATGTCCAAACATGATTGGATTTGGGGGTGATATAATAAACGGTCAGCTGTGGATAGACAGACTTCAGTATTCATCAAAGGAGCCGCGTATGCGTTCCATGAGATAGTCCTGTCCTGTGACTGGAGGGTATTTGTTGGAACCGTCCAGGCAGGTGATCAGAGCTTCATGATCCGGATTGAGGAATAAAACCACCGACTGGCGTGTGTTGGAGTCTCCAGCAGGGGGAAGCAGAACTCTGTGTGGCTGGGGGACATGAAGACTTGACGTTGCTTTATTCACTCATTGCATTTCTGTTTTCTGCATGGTTGATACCTTTTCAAGCAAAACGTGGGCTTCTTGAAAACTGGACTTAAGCCTTTTCAATCAGATGTAAGAAACTCACCGCAGAGGTGAACTGATCATTGGTCCAGCGCTGCATCAGATCAGCGATATTGATGAGGATGGCTCCGGGGGTGACAGGAACATCAATATACTCCCCTGAACGAGCACGCACCTGTACATGAAGAAGAGTCAGGTGGATTGCATGTTGCCTGTTCTGATGTAGTATGTATCGAGAGAGGAGAAGACATTACCTGCAGACCTTCATTATTCTGAAACAACAGCGAGATGGTGCCGAAGTCCGAATGTTCTCCACATCGCAACTGATGCTCATTCACGCTCTCCCTGTTCACCGGAGGGTAGTACAGAGTCCGCAGTACTGAGAGATTTTTATTCGCTAGAGGAAAGTTAAAACATGCATGACTTTGTATGTGTATTATGTATATATATATGAGTAATTTCCTAAAGAATTAGATTGCGATAAAAATTTATGTCTACTGCCACTGTCCTGAGGAGAAGGGAAAAAAATAGTTTTTGGATGTTATTGTAATAAAAGTCGTTGGTTCCAAATAAGCATTTGCTTTATTCCACCCCGTTTCGGTTCATCAGGGTTACAAAGCCTTTGAAATAGTGTCCTTTGTCTTACTGAAAAGTGAACCGGAATAAAATTCACTCATTCATTCATTCAATTTTAATGGCACAAGAATTTACATTTACCTCAAGATTCATCACATTCTTGGTTATTATCGATTTTACGTATCTTTATAGCAGTTCTTAATAGTTTTTACTCCAATACTGTTTGATCACATTTGACGATTTTGGCATTTATTCATATAATTCAAAAGATGCAAACATTTATCTGACACACTTAGAAGGTTGTATGAGGTAGTAGCTGTATTACCATGTGTATTCCTATGTATATTACCATATATATTTCATTTTTTATTATTACTGTATATTACAATGTTTATTACTATGTGTATTAACATATTTATTTCTATGTGTATTACCATGTTGTCTTACCAAACATAGTTCCATGTGTATTGCTGTGTATTACAATGTGTATAACCATGTGTATTGTGTTTATTACCATGTGTATTACAATATTTATTGCCATGTGTATAACCATGTGTATTGCCATGTTAATTAACATGTGTATAGCCATGTGTATTATCATGTTTATTACCATCTGTGCACTTGATTTTCCTCACTGGACCTTTTCTACCAAGCAAAAAAGCAAACAAACAAAAAATATATAAAATTTAGAGAATGCTTTTTTGATTGATCAAAAGGGATCTTCTATGAAGTAGAATAGAAAGTATAAGCTGCCTGGAATAGCAATAAAAAGACAAATACCTTGACTTGTACTAAATCCTGTAAGTAAGTCCCACGACCTGCTTCCATCTCTGAACATTTGACAGGGTCATCCTCTCATGTCCTCATATTCCAAAGATTAAATAAGCAAACCATTGAGTTGCCTCAGTCCACTGATCGGGCATATTTAACCCATGTGAATGGCACGCAGCTTAAACACACTCCACATTCCGAGCTGTGGGTATGTTTTGTACATACTTCCCACAAAACGATGAGCACTGAGGAACACCTCGGGGTCCAGGTCCAGACTGTGGGCCATGACTGTTAGTACCCGCAGACCTAGCTCTTTACTACGGTGGAAGAAAGAAGTTAGGATCTCCCGGAATTCTGAAACAGGCGGCCATTCCTAACACAGAGGAGAAATAAATCAAAAAACAGAACAGAAAAGGTTTTGGTACAGCTGACAAATGATCAAACATATCTTTTGTATGTTTTTGCAGCAGTTTCCTGTTTGCTATATGTGTCCTCATATATCTATATCAAATAAATATTAAATGATTCTGCTTGTATCAAATAAATATTAGATGATACTGTTTGACCTATTAGCTTTAGCAGTTTATCTGCAAATGGCTGCAGATACAACAGAACTTTATCAGAGTGATATAAAGTTATAGATTAACCTGGACTGTGAGCTCCAAACTGCTTTTCTAAGCAAAGTGGAGTCAATCCTAAATGCAGGATTTTAATTAATATATTTCTTCTTATATTCTAAATATTCCATTCTACCGCATTAATCGCTGTAAAACTGTGACAGTGAGTCTTTACAATGTCAGGCTGAAATCGGCCAATGTTGAAACTCTCCTTTAGGTCCGGGGGTCGAAGTGGATTCAACCTGAAAAGCATTTTTTAGAATCTTTTTCAAATTTAAAACTTATGGTTTGAAAAGAGATTTTGCAAATAAAAAGTATGCTCGTCTTATTTTCTGATTCCTGCCTCTCTTCCTCAGGAAAAACCCAGCCGTGGCTGCAGTTGTCAATGATTGTCCAGCTGAAAGGCCGTTTCAGTTCATCAGGCAGCTGGAAGAATTCCTGGGACACGTCCAGCACACGATTCATCTGTGCGACGGCGAGGAAGAAAGGCACAGTTCGCTGTGGAGTGTGGACACGTTCAACGGGCCAAATCATGCTTTTAGCATAGCCTCACCTCCTTCTGAGTGATCCCGGTGTTCTTCAGAAATAAAAATCCAACTTCTGTAAAAGCTGCTTTAAACTGCCGGCTCAAGTTGTGCATGGGCTCCTCAGGGACTTCTTTCCCATCCAGGCTGTAGGCACCGAAGTCGATGACTGGGATGCTCATCTTTTTTTTAAAAAAAAAGCCCGTTTGAAGGAAAAGGAAGGCAGGTTTGGGAGTTGTTCCGCCACAGCATGCAGGAGTATTTAACCCTTTTTGGCTGGTTATGAAATTTCGTTGTATTTTCATGTGACATTTCCAACCAATAGGAAAATAGATCCCAGCGAAAGCTGTGTAAAAGTTGGTCTTGCTGCCTTTTGCTGGTGATTGTGTGTAAAGCAGGGGTGAGGTGCTTGTTTAATCCCAGTTTGATCATTTTTATGTATTTATTTAGTTTTTAACCTGTTCTGTCCTGTAACCTCAGCATGCAGTATGAAGTACTGTATTGTCTTTATTTTATTGATCGCTGTGTAGTAGTAGTAGTATGTTTATGTTTATGTTTATTATTAGGATCCCCATTCGCTGAGCTTTACAGCCAGCTGGTCTTCCTGGGGTCCTTGATAAAAATTAAAAAAAAGCATACATACAATATCAAGAATATTAACCATTATACAACAGATAACCAATATAAAAGTGCAAACATTCAATTACAATTCACACAAAATGAACAGTACATTATATATTTATCCATGCTCTGAATCTGACAGCCTGAATTCAGCAGTGTGAATCCTGTATTCCCTTTATAGTCAGCACCAATGAACTTCTTCAGTTGTCTTTTCCATTTTCATCAGTTTTAATGGCAAGACATTCCTTTCTTTCATGGTTCTGTAAATAAAAGTACTTTTCAAATAATTAGTATTTGCTTTTGCAATAAAATAAAATAAAACGTCCTTCTGCTGCGTGTCTGGTGGCATCACCAAATCAACCTCAATTTTCCATTGCTTCATTATAATATGTACTCTTACAAGCTTGTCAAAGCAATGCTATTTACTGCTTTTTTATATAAAGAAATACTACTAATATTATGCAGAATTGAGTTCAGCCTTTTGGCCCGGCCCTCCGGAATATTTTCTGTTTCTCATGTGGTCCCATGGAAAAAATAATTGCCCACCCTCTAGATCTTTTCTTTTAGCATCATCGGCCCTTATAATCTGACAATAGTTAAGCTGACAAATGGTCAGTGCTCTTACAACAATCTTTGCCCCAATCCGCTTCCACATTAATGTTTAGATGTTCTAACTGTACCCTACAACATGCTGTGACCCCTCTAGGGTGCACCCGCCTCTCGCCCGTAGACAACCGGGCTCCAGCAACATCAGTGACCCGCAAGTGAGATAAAGAGTCTGTCGACAAGACGATGAAGGTTGACTACAAGAAAATATCTAAGACGCACAGAAATCAGCCACAATCCAATCTATGAAGTTCCACATATATTTTAATGACAAGGTTCAAGTAAATACAAGTTAAGGTATCATACAGCGCTGCAGGCCACCTGCCATCTTCTGCTAGTGGCCAGAGTCCTGCTGAACAAAATGCCACACAGCCTTTTGCTGTTTGCAGTTAGATCTTTTAAGAAAAAGACAAGAAGGGAGAAAATAAATAAAAGAAGAAAGAGACCGAGAAGTAAAATAAGAAAAAATAAAGAAAAAAGGGATAAAAAGTAAGAGATCTTCAAGGCCATGTGAGGTACACAAACGCACCTGTTCCTTACTGCATAATGTAGAAGTGTGTGCTGGAAAACTATGTAGAACCCAAGGAAACATACTTTATCTTCTTCCAGCAGGTGGCGCTGGTCAGTGAGTTTGTCTAACCATTCATATCACATTATTTTGTTTATACAATTTATTACTCAAATAAGCGCAGTGGGGCTGATTAAATATTATCTACAGCTCGTTTTAACCAGCATTTACATTTAATTTCTATCAGAACTTTAAAATCAACGAGCAGGCATCTAACTGTAAACAAAGCTTTACTGTATAATGAAGGATCTGATTACTTATGTATCCATGAATCTAATTAACCACTTAATCACCAGAGATTTATAGCAGCAGATTAATCAGCTATTCTGTCATAATTACAATATTAACTATAGTAACGGCAGCTTGTGCAGTGAGCTCCCAGACTGGAACGTTCCTTTAGATTTAGAGGGAGCTTACATTCAGTCCAACGAGAACCTTGATCTTACGCTCATCCCCACGGAACCCGAAACAAACGGGTGGGGTTTATCTAAATCAGGGGTCACCAACCTTTTTGGAAACTTCTTGGGTACCAAATGCGAAGGTAGGAAACAGATAAATATCAATATTTATAGAGCAGGCTCACGGTCCCCATGTTGTGACCCCTGACCTGGATCCGACAAGGAGGTTCTGTTTTTGACGGTGTTTGTCTGTCTGTCTGTCTGTCTGTGAGCAAGACAACTCAAAAATGTACTGATGGATCTTGATGAAATCTTCAGGAAACGTTGGACATCTTGTTAGGCCCAATTCAGCTTCTACGTCTGCTGGAGGATCACAGCAGGGGGACCAGAGGACAGGATGGACGAGTCACGGAGGTCAGGTCACGTTTGAGGAACATGAATCCAACCCAGCAGCCACACCTCGAGATTTCGTCCCGGGATTATTTTTCATTATTCTCAGAATCCCGCAAACTTCAGAAAGCCTGCTGGGTCTTAAACTCCGAGTACAGTAGCCCCTCGGCTGAAATGGCGTCCCCGAGCCCGACCGTCCGAAGCGGGTGCAGGCAGATGAGCACCGGAGCCAAGCAGAAGGTGACGTTTCCGCGGCGCCACACCGTGACGGGCTCTAATGGATTCAGGGACAGCGTCTCCCGGGGCTCAAAGTAGGAGCTGTGAAACTCCAGCGGCGCTCTGAGCTCCACTCTGCTGGCATCAACAGACTCGAGGCCACAGGCCTGGCTGCTGGCCACTCGCGCTCCAGCCATCGCCGCTGCCTCCTGGTTCCCCCAGTATCCATCCACCGAAGCCAGGATGTGGTAGGCCAGCGTGTGGAAGTGGATGCGGGTCAGCTCGGCTTCTGACGAGGGTTCGCTGCGACCGTACCGCTCCAGGATCCAGAGGAGGCAGTCGCTGACCCGCCCTATGTCCGGAACGGCGTGCCATGAAGCCGCGTCCGCGTGGGGCCCCTGACCGGCCTGGGAGAGGAAGAGCAGCTCCTGCTCATTCAGGCCTACGGAGCTGACCAGGGGCATGAACTGCCAACAGAAACCAGAGGCAAGAAAACTTGTAGTAAATATTCAGAACTCCTTTTAGGTTAGAAAGATGGCGAGCACATTCTTCCTTGGTGGACATTTTCAAACGAGCCACGCACCTCCAGCATGATGCGGTTCATGTAATCTTTGTCGGTCATGCTCGCCAGCTCCAGGTGGATGGGAATATCTTTACGAATGGCAGACATGACGGACACGGACTGCACGGAGGAAGGAAGAACGAGAACGACGGCAGACATTAGGTCAAATAAAGGAAGTGTCACGGAGTTGCTTTCATCGAGTACACAAAAAGTATATTTCTCGTGGGGTATTTCCAAGTATTGCATTGCTCCTCCGGCCACAGACACCCTCTGTGATGCTAAATCCTAACCTCCCTCAGCCGCTCCTCCCAGGTGTCTCTGCCCAGACCCTCCATCATGTGGAAGCCCGACAGGACGACCAGCTCCGGCTGGAACTCGTCCATGCTCGCCACGAACGTCTCCAGGGAGCTCATCCTCCCGTTGGACATGTCGTGGGAAAAGATGAAGCGGTTGGCTTGTGGCGCCCGAGTCAACCCCCACGTTTCGCCTGGAGGCAGAGAAGAAGACGAAAGCCAACCTCGCCATCATGCACCGGAACCGACGGAAGGAATCACTCTACATGCAACCGACCGGACCAGGGGTCGGCGACCTTCATCGTGACGCGTGCCGCTTTACAATATACCCAGAGCGGCAACACTTTTACTTCTTTAACAAAATCATTTGTAAATTATCTGTTTTTACAGTTTTCTACAGTTTTTAACTTTCACTTAACTACCAGCTTCCTTCGTTGGCCGTTATATGTAATAGTGCACGTCTATAAATCAGTGTGTGCAGGACACACACACACACACACACACACACACAACGCTGTCTATTTCATGTTTAGACTCAAAAGGCCGCCGCCGCACACTCGATGTTCTACACGCCACACTCTCACAGCAAAGGGCGCGTATCACCCGGTCTCCTCTAGAAATAAATCCATATTCCCTTGTACAACTATGTTGAAAAGAACGACTGACACTTTGTTGACTAGCCATGCTAACACCGCTGCTAAGCTAGCCGACTGAACTCCCAAGGAGCCTCGCGGTGACAGGCAAGATCACATCCGCAACGTAAAGCGGAAAAGCCGCAGCGTCCTTCTCCTACAGCAGGTCGACTCAAACTGAACCCACTCGGCGAGACTCCGCCTTCGTTCGCGTGTGGTCGGTTCCACTCGTGTGTTCGTTGTCCGAAAAACTGTTCAACTTCCGAAAACTGTAAACTCCGTTTTCCCCGAAAACCGAGGTTCCGCTGTAAATGCCCTCGTGTTCCAGCCATGACTCGCGTGTCCCCGAGGTTAGCGACCCCTGGTCAACTTGCTCTTCTCTTTACCTGCCTGATACTCCAGGATGAGGTGGAATTCATCCGTCTCCTGGAGAGACTCGGGGGGAACGACTATCTGGTCATCCAGCAGCTCATGAAGTTTAGGACCAACCGGTCCACATAGCAGGACCTGCAGTAGAACAGCGGATTGCTTTATTTTATTAAATCACAAACTCCTACTATGGTGATGAAGAGCCCTCAAGTTTAAATCAGGGAATTATGTGTGGAAAGAAGTCTGGATTACGCAACATGCAAGTTCATGCATTTATAGGTTTGTCGCCGTACCGCCAGACTGGGGTAGGTAGCGAGCTTCTGGCCAATGAGAGCAGCATTCCCTCCAACGTAGAACTGGAAAAACACAAAAGGTTTACAGTTAAAATACATCTCAAGCATCCTGTGAGACAGTCTGGGGGGGGGGGGACCTCACCTGTGCAGCAGGGTCCTCCGCTGCTACATGTGCAATCCTCTGAAAGATCTCCTCGTTGCTGAAGAAGCGCTCCGCAGCCGCTCCACGCTGCATATAATGGACGAAGATCTCCTTCAGATCCTCCTCGGAGTTCAACACTTCGTGATCGCGTCCGGTTCCAGGATCCACGGCCAGAGCCTGAAGGAGTCCCACTCCGGAGACAACCACGTCCACGCAGGCATTCACCCTGAGAGAGGGGGCGACAGGAACTTCTTTAACCGAGAATAATCCTGAGGAAATAGATTGTGCCGTCGAGGCGTGTCGGCGGCGCGTAGTTAGTAGCGTCTTTTCCGTGTTTAGATGTAAACAACAGCTTGCATAATTTAGTCAATACAAATATCTGTTTAAATTAGCATAAAGATCGCAGCACACTGCCTGAACTAAAACCGTTCAGTGACAGTTCAATATGATGCATCGTTCTTAGTGAGCACAAAGACAACGTTGTGATGTCTTTAGGATGCTAAGAACCTTCACACAACTTCTCAACAGTATGTTAAACTCAAACTGCGTTTTAGAGTGAATGAGACTGAAAATGTTCACTAATACGAGTCACAAAAGGTAAAAGGTTCACATTTATTTTACCATTGTTTTGAGAAATGTTATTGAATAAATGACATTTTTCATTGCTTATTTATATACAAGCTTGTCAAAACAATGCTATTTATTGCTCTTTTTTATAAAGAAATACAATTAATATTATGCAGAATTGAGTTCAGCCTTTTGGCCCGGCCTTCCAGAATATTTTCTGTTCCTCATGCGGCCCCATGCAAGAATTACTTGCCCACCCCTGACCAGCAGAGCCGAGTACAGCTTCTCAACAGACAACGTGACGAATATGAGATGAAGGTGGAGGACGGCCTTCCATCTCTGTTGGTGAGACGATGCGACTCACCCGATGGCCACTTTGCTCCACTGCCAGTTCGGCAGAGTGATCATGGTCTCCCAGGCAGCAGCGATCACATGCTCCACGCCGTTCTGGCTCTGCTGAGCGTTTGGCTGTCTGAAATACTCCAGAATCAGCCGGAGCAGGTCCGGGCAGCCATAGAAGAAATAACCAACAGCTGCCGCCAACAAGGCCACGGCTGATGCCTTCTTCCACATGATGCTCCGGTCGCTTCTAGAAGAAAGGAAAGAAGTCGGCCATCGGCATCAAAGAGCTGATTATCAATGTTCAGCATCCACCCATCCATCTCCCTACGCGTATCCACGGAGGGTCAGGGAGGTCGCTGTCTGAGCAGGGATTTCCAGACATCCTCCAGCTCTTCCGGAGGGGATCCTGCGGCATTCCCGGGGCCAGCTGAGTGAGTCTCCCCAGCTTTCCTGAGGCCTCCTCCTGTTCTAGATTCCCTGATCCTTGATGAAAACCCTCTCCATGATGTAGTCTCTGGTTCCTTCAGGGTACCTCAGAAACCTTTTCCTGCTACACCCAGGTAGTATTGATACCTTCAGCCCAGAACTTCTCACAGAGCTTCTTATTACTGATATAATATGTCATGACTCCATTTAGGGCTTCACAGGGAAAATATTTGGCGTTTTGCAAACAGATGGAGAGACTGTTTATTGATCCCGAACATTTGGGAAATGTGACCTCTAAATAGAGGTCGAACCATCTTTCGTCTGCAGTATAATTTCAAGCAGAACTTTTTTTTAAACTGCTCGTGTTATGTGCCACAAACAGCTAATAGGAAGTTCAGTCACGATGAAGTTTGAATTAGCGTCCGGCGCCATTAGCACAATGACTTGAACAACTCGGTCTACAGGACGCGATGTTCTTTATGGTACAGGGTGAAGTAGCTAAGAACACCGACCTAAACAGCCTGTTAGCTAACATGCTAGCAGCAGCCCTCTAATCCGACTGTGGCAGGTAGCTTCAAATTGTGGTTAGCTTGAGCGGGTGATCCGATTTAAAGAAGCATCTTAATGGTAAAAATGGCGGTACGTTAGAATAGCTAACGCACCACAGTAACCGGGACCTACCGGTACCGTGCAGCGCCGGGTTTTCCGGTAAATCACACAGAAAGCGAAGGAAGAAGAGTGAGAACAAATCGCTAGAGCGCCGATTGGCTACAACCCGCAGAGGTCGCTTCCGCATGCTGCTCTGCGCATGCGCGGCTTCAGAATCCACGTGAACTTTGACCCCAATAATAACCAACAGAATGATGACTTCTCCAAACTTCCCTGGTCTCAATGTGACCTTTCAAGTTAAGCGTCTTTGGGTGCCTAGAAAAGCGCTACATAAAATCAAGCATTATTATTATTATTATTATTATTATTATTATTATTATTATTATAAAGATCTGTCATTTCATCCCAGAACAAACCCCTCAGCATTGTTCTGATTTAAACTAAAACTGTGGATCTGCTCCCTCTTCCCAGGTTGTCAGATGTAGATTTGTTTGAAGAGGACAAACGTTAAATCCTTGCCATCCAGATGCAGCAACACCCTGGGAATGAGACCTGATTGCCACACTTAACCATGAAAACAAACCTTTAGCAATTGGATTCACGTTGATATCATTAGTTTGGAAGTTATTCACAAAAAGCACATTTTCAGTAATGGAGTATTCTTCTGAATCTAGATCCATAGCTTTTGAATCCTTGTCCACTACTAATTCCACAAATTCAAATTTGTGTCAAATTCCATAAACATCAGTCAATAATCAACCGAGATATTGAGGAACACATTTTGAATCACCGTTCACTGCAATGTTAATTTCAAAGTGATCAAGAATCCAGGATCTCTTCTTGATCATCACAGAATGTTATCATCTTTTCCTTAACATTACCAACATTTCCTGAAAATGTCATTAAGATCGGTCTGTAACCTTTTGAGGCCATGAACGATATTAAAATATTTTTCTACGATTTGGCCTATGATCCAAACGAAACTGCAGATTTCTGCCACTAAAAAAGATGCGTCTGTGTGTGGACGCCAGAAACTGGGATTTTAGGGTTCGAAACATCACTTCCCGGGAACTAAACTGCTCTGACGTTGTATGTGTGACCTGCGTTTACATTCAGAAACGCCATGGATGCCTTCACAACTGTGTTGCCGTTAACATTTGTCCAGGCGCTTTTTGCTTATTTGTTGACTTTATATTCCAAAACTATGTTTAGGAGAGAAGAACAAAATGGGGAGGAGAAACAGAGAGACAAAGACAAACCTAACAACCCAAGAACACCAGAGCCAACTGTAGATAAGATTAAAACAGAAAATTTATTTACAACAGAAGATAAATCATAACGTCACAAAATGGGGAGGAGAAACAGAGAGACAAAGACAAACCTAACAACCCAAGAACACCAGAGCCAACTGTAGATAAGACTAAAACAGAAAATGTATTTACAACAGAAGATAAATCATAACGTCACAAAGAGGGACGGAGTTCGGTTGGGCAGTTTGTAGTGATGCTGTCTCACAGCAAGACGGTTCCAGCTTGATTCATTTCTGCCCCTCAACCACCATCCTTCTGGATCCTTCTGGAATTCAGAAGGATGGTGGTTGGAGAAACCTGGATCAAAATAGGGCTGGGTCCAAAGGGTATGGTTGTCAGAGGAGCTGGATCTAGAGGGATGGCGGACAGTCAAGCCCAGAAGGGCTTTGGCTTCTTTTTTTTCATTTTGGGGAGCTCCTGAAAAGAAAAAAGGAAAAAAAAGGAACGTTTCTTTTCACTTCCAAGCATTGTTCTGTGGATTGTTTAGAGGAAACATAGCATTTCCTCTAAACATCCACTCTTCATGTTTGGACTTCAAGAACTCATGTTCAGTTAACTGAGCTCATCTAAAGCAAGATATATAACTGAAATAACTAAATAAATAAATAAAACAGCTTACCCTGGGCTGGTTTAGCTCCTCTTTCCGTGCCTCCGTCGGCTCCGCTACCATCACCTCCCATTTAACAGATTGATCCATGAGCTGAATTCTGTCATGGATCACCACCAGCCGTTTGTACTCGTCTCTCAGCTCCTTCAAGTTGTCCAACCTTTCCTCCTGCCCTGAGATGATCCTCCTCACGCCTTCTTTCTTAGAGAGTTGCTCAATTTGTTTCTCTCTTTCAAAGATTTCATTTTTAAATCTCTGCTCTTGCTCTGAGAGTTGGCTCCTCAGGATCTCTTCTTTCTTCGATAGTTCCTCAATTAGTTTCTTTATTTCAAAGAGTTCTTTTTCAAACATCTGCTCTTGCTCTGAGAGTTTGCTCCTCAACATCTCTTCTTTCTCAGATAAGTCCACAATCAGTTTATCTCTTGCAAAGAGTTCTATTTCAGACCTCTCATTTTCCTCTGAGAGTATGGTCCTCAACATTTCTTCTTTCTCAGAGAAGTACACAATCAGTTCATCTCTTTCAAAGAGTTCGTTTTTAAATCTCTGCTCTTGCTCTGAGAGTTGGCTCCTCAGGATCTCTTCCTTCTTCGATAGTTCCTCAATTAGTTTCTTTCTTTCAAAGAGTTCTTTTTCAAACATCTGCTCTTGCTCTGAGAGTTTGCCCCTCAACATCTCTTCTTTCTCAGATAAGTCCACAATCAGTTTATCTCTTGCGAAGAGTTCTATTTCAGAACTCTCATTTTCCTCTGAGAGTATGATCCTCAACATCTCTTCTTTCTCAGAGAAGTCCACAATCAGTTCATCTCTATCAAAGAGTTCATTTTCAAATATCTGCTCTTGCTCTGAGAGTTTGCTCCTCAACATCTCTTCTTTCTTAGAGAGTTCCTCAATCAGTTCATCTCTTTCAAAGAGTTCTCTTTGGAACCTCTCTTCCTGTTGCGATAGCTGCTTCTTGAAGCTGATCTTGTTGTCCTCGAGACCCGCCTGTGTTTCATACAGATTAGAAGTAAAATTAGATTGACTGAATTTTCTTTAACATTTTATTTGCTCATCATATTTTCTCAAGTTCCAACATTCAATTGAAACTTCCCCAATGACCTGAATTCTTCTAAAACAAGAGACAATCAGAGATTGCAGACCCTCGCCTCCAATAGACTATTCGATCTTGTGAGACCGTAAACAGGGCTTCCGGATCAGAGGGGCCAAACGTGCGCTAGCTTGCTGCTCCGGAACAGGACAAGATACAACGACAACTGTAACATATATGAAACTAGAATGAACTATGAGTGTGCACACCAAATTTGAAGTCTCTAGCTCCAAAATTGAGGTCAGGATGGACTCCTGAAAAATGCTGATTTTCGAACAAAAATTAGCTCTCAGATCCGGATTGTGATCCGGATCTGGCCAAAATTAGTCATGGTCATAGACCTTTAAGAAGTACTTATGTGTGATTTTTTTTCAGATCCATACCGCCATGCGTTTTGAAGAAATTAAGAAAAATGTCAAAAAGTGCCCTATCTCGCAATGTTAAAAGATCATTTAAAAAAATCTAGAATCTGAATCCAGATCCGGATCAACGCCATTCTCGGGGAGGACCGAGCCACGGACAGAACCTTGCTTGTGTAAAAATCTCAAGTCGATCGGGTTACTAGTTTTTGAGTTATACGCGTACATGCAGACAAACAGACAACGACAAACCGATCCAACTGCAATATCCTCACCTCCCCTTCGGCGAGTTGTTAAGTTCTTAGAGTGTAAAATCTGAGTAGCTCACCTGAAGCTTTTTGTTTTCTTCAAGGACACATTGAAATATGTGCTGAAGAGAAGATATTTCTTCTTTACTCCCTCTGATGGGTGCCATTGCCTTTTCATACAGATCCTGAAGCTATAAAAAAAGCAGTTAAGGGTAAATGTATGGAACACGTCAACTTTAAACCACATGAGAGCGTCCACCAAAGACAAAAAACACAGAAGCATCTTCTTCCGATGGCCTCCTGTGCTCCAGCGCCTTCTTTACGACAATAGACCTGTACAAAATCAATGTAAAGTTTAAAAGCTTACCATGTTGTCGTCTCTTTTTCCAAACAGTGGCTGCTGACAATAATCCAATAGAATCAAAATAGTAGCTGTTCACAGAGAACTATGAACATCTCTCACAGTTATGACTTTGATCTTTTTTGCTTTAATCTTTTAGTAGGCATTGCCCCCCCCCTAGCGTCTGAAAAATGGAACTACATTCAGCGTTATTAAAAAAATAATAATAATTTGGTTCAGTCTGTAAAAAATGCCGACATATTCAATTAATGCTGCCAGAATATGTTTAAATAAATAAACATATAATCTGTCATTATTTACTTAAATCTGATCATGAAACAGTTTCTCCTCACTTCACGACGTAAGGTAGAGAACCCGTTCCACCTGTTCTTATAGAGAATGCCCACATCACTGAAACTCCAGTCCACGTTTTCCCTGTGACCGCTAATTGTCGGTCCTGCAGCGTGTTTGAAGCACACAGAACATAATAGAAGTGCTTTAGGAGAAGAACGTGAATGGATATAAGAAAGTTTTTAAAGTCAGTGAGTTTATCACTGCTGGTAGTAACATTTAGTTAGTGTGTGACACACTTAAGGGAAACGCACAGATGCATGATTCATGGAGCTGTATGAGAGAACCACAGCCCTGTGCCACCCCCACAGTCTCCCTGAATCAGGTGTAGAGACCTGCAGAACCTGGAGGAACCTGCAGGTTCACGCACTGAATGGAACAACTCAGACACAGTGAAAAGAGAGTTACTTTTCCCTTGTGGCGAGCTTGATGGTTGGCGAGCTTGAGTTCAGATTCTGCAGTAGATGCAGAGCTACTAAAAGGCATCCAGCATGCAGGCCTAAATGTGAGAACTTCTTGAGTGGATCACAGTTGAATGAACTTGCAAAACACTCGAGCCTGAAAACAGAGGAGGTTCTGGTGGCCAGAAAACAGAGGCTGGACGTTCTCCCAAAGATATGTCTGTTCACAACCTCCTTGATTCAGACATGGTTCCCTTTCTGAAGGTTCTACCCAAGTTTCCCTAACAGTGCCCGTAAGCAGCTGCTCATGTGAAAGGTCCTTTAGTGCACTGCGTCGGTTGCATTCCTGCAAAGATCTTGCAAATTTTCATACAATTCGCAAGGAAATGTCAACCGAAGCTGCAAAAATGTACTTGCATTCAATAATTCTTAGTCACTTAAACTATTGCCTAACTAGTTGGTCCCAGGCTGGTCAGAGCGCAAAAAAACCATTGGAAGTTTTGTACAAACAAGCAATTAAAGTTATGGATAAAAAAACCTAGGCACTATCATCGCTGTGCAATTTAAAAAAAATACTGTCTTTTAAACTTGGACAGTCTACAAATACCGCAACGAAAATTCATTTACACCCTAGTACAAGCCCCTTAAAACAATCACACACACGCGTGTATGTACAGAGCATGCGGAGAGGGCGTAGGGTGAAGGTGCCGCCATGACTGGCACATGTGGAACAGTAGGGGAGCTGTGCTTTGCTCAAGGGCACCTCGGCAGTGCTCTGAGGGTAGGCCGGCTCCTCCACTCCATATTTCGTCGACTTGTAACTCTCCTCTTACTTAGAAACAGTTGTCTTGATTAATGTTGTTGAAATGTTTTGGCATTTACCTGTTGAGGGAGAAAAATCTGGACTCTTTAGAAACAGTGATGGAGAGAAGGATTCTCTTCAACCAGGATGACACAAAATAATTTTTTCCATTTATCCTTTAATATAAAAAAAGGGTGATACAAAAGAGCATTCACTACATACTGCAGAAGCATCCATTTACACAAAACAATATCATTGGCATCAGTGTTTTGACCGTATTCCATGACTTGTGCCTTGTTTTGTTTGCACCTCTGTGCGATCCATGCCCAACTGTGGCACAAATAGAAATGACCTGCCCTTGGATTTCAGGTCAGCTAACAGAACACTCCTTTATTTTAAAGTCCCACAATGAGCCATAGTCATACAAGACATTTACACATGTTCTTTTACGTCAGATTCAAGTCCCAAGACGAGAGCAGCAAGAAGACTGAACGCCAGACTGAGACCCAAACAACCAAGCCTGGGTTTCAGGTCTGAAGCCCACTGGGGACACCGGGAGTGCACAAAACCAGGCCCAAACTGACCCACTTATAGCTTTTCTTTTCATTGTGCAGTTGTGTGGTTTCATCTTCCTTCGCTCTACTTTCAAACACTATCCGTTCAGGCCTCTGGTGGGGCGGGGCTCCGAGAGAGTCGGGGCGGTGAAGCTCACCCGAACATCCCGGGGGTAAAACCCCTGCAGCACGCCGTCCACAACAACATCTGGGAGATCTGAAATGCACAGTTCAGGCCTTTTCTGTTTCAGGGTCAAAATATTTCTGAATAGGTTCACCCCCCCAGCGCCGAGTCTCCTACCTGCGGTGCAGTCTGAGAGATACGGGTCCTGGAAAAACCCCAACACTGGTCGCTGTGACAACGGATTACTGAGGAGATAAAGAGATGGGACTTACAGGGATTTTATTAGCTTATTTTCACACCTATGGTAACTAAGACACCATAATACATCTGTTATTACTGCTGTATAACACAAGTACACGGAAGTGGGAGGCGCTGCTAAAGAGCTTACCAGTAATAGTGACCGTCCAAGTCATCCAGTGATCTGAAATGAGGGCGCACAGAGAAAACTCAATGAAACGCAGGTTAAAGCTGACGCCCGAGCTGATATAAGACGCGGTCAGAAGCTGAACCGAAGGACTTACTCCATGCTGCTCATCCTGTTCCCGGTGTGAAAATGTTTAACATGGAGGAAGTCCAGCAGGATCTGCGGCACGTCATCATTTTGATAAATGATCTCCTGTCCAGCAGAGAACACAAGTGAGTATTTGGTGAATTTCACAGTTTATAACCACCGTACATTGTCCACAAAGGAGTCCTTTTGTTTCTACTTTCTCTCTGGAGTAACAAACGGGTCTACAAAAAAAAACCCTGAAGGAATTTCTAAATTCGGGTTAGGGTGTAGTTGTTTGTCGACTGTTGAAGCCAAATAAATCTTTACTTTCACATTTCGTCCTCTCTTTTGCCATTTTTAATGGTAATTAATTTGGCTGATTCTCCCATCGAAAGCTGAAGAGGTTCTGATGGAAGAGAGGCCCTGAAGATGCCCTCTGGTCGGGCCCGTACCTGGATGTAGTCTTCCAGCTCCTGCCTCCTCTGCTCCAGAGGTTTGGTTCTCAGGTGGGGGTTCCTTTTGCTTGGAAAATCAGGAGTCTGAATGATCTTCCTAAGCTGCAGGCACCGTGAGATTAAAGACAATGCTTTAGTTTAGATCCATTGCAGAGAACCGGACACCACACAAATACATTTAACACCAATATTTGGTGTATATATTTTTTTAAAAGGACATCAACAGTACTTATGTATTATAGATGTGCTATAAATAATCATATCAAAATTTGGATATTATCAAAAACTTAAATAAATCTTGACGAGCAAAGAAAATAAAATTGTTCTCAATGGTTAAAATAAAATAAAAAATCAGAACCTATATGATTTGGATCGTCGCCAAAATATAATTCAGCTAACAGTTCTTACCGCCTTGGAAGATGTAAAAACAGGATGTCATGTTTGTTTGCTATCTTGGCTGAGTAAAGCTGCAGAATCAATTTCCACAAAACTGTCTGTTGTGTTGCACGGGAGAGGAAAGCTAAAATCATGCACAGACTTGTTGGGCCTCTGCGGAGGAATGCGCCCCAAGGCGTGCCATTGTAGTTCTGTGTGCGACCTTTTCTATCCAGCAGGTAGAGCATCAAAAACACGCTACATCATTTGTGCCTATAGGACATAAACGAAATTAAACATCCATATCGGCCTACTGGTTCTTACTTTTCTGTGGAGAGTTTGGAATTCGCCGCTACTTCGGAGCACAAAATGTTTCCTCTCGTGGAACAGAACTTCAACTCTGAACCGCTGCATGAAAGAGAAGAACAGGATTTAATGACAATCATTTAAGTTCACATTTGTCATTTTGGGATCGCATTAAATACGATGTTATCCCATCATCTCTCCAACAGAGGGCGGCACCCAGTAATCAAATAGATGAGGACGCTCTGATTTTTACTGCTGCTACTGCATTCAGTCATTCATTCATTTTCCGTTATCGGGGTGCGGGCCAAGCTGGAGCCTCTCAGCAGTCAATGGGCGAGAGGCGGGGCACACCCTGGACAAGCCGCCAGTTCATCGCAAGGCGCTGCTATACTGCAGTAATCTTTTTTTTTTTATTATTACCTACTTGTGTGTGTGTGTTGTACATGTATGTGGATAAATACACATCAGAGATATCCAATAAACCTTTTTTTCTTTTAGTCTAGCATGTTGTGTGAGGGGTTCCTGGATCGAGTCCCTCCTCATCATGGGTCAGTTGGAGCAAATTCCACAGCCTTTTCTTTTGATGGGGGAGTGTGGGGGGGTAAAATGTATAGGTGAGAGTAAGAGTCATCTTACTTCCATAACCATGTCAAAGTTCTCTGGAGGTGTGAATACATTTATTTCAGTGCACGGGTTCCCCCCGCTTGAACAGGGTTCTGGTTAGAGTTCTGATGAAGGGACTGTAGAACTGCTTTCTGAACGCTTGAGACTCCGATGGGGTAACAGTGACAAGAACCATTCTGCAGCTTTGCTTTCAATACGTGCAGTGAAGCAGTAATACAGTATTCTATGGTATATTGCTGTTGCTCAAATCTGAATATGTATTTATTTCATAGTTCAAATGCAAAGTCGCGTTGCTTTCTTCATTGTAATTCGTGCACCTCTGCTTAAACATGGAGGAAAGGCTCAGTTTCAGGCCTCCTGCAGGTTTCCGGCCTCACCTGGCGTCGCAGTTCACCTTTACGCGCAAACTGGAGCCGGAACAGGCGGCAGAGTAAGATCCGACAGAGCGAGAAGGTAATCACGGAAGGAAAAGGTGAATCATGCCAAGAAAAACACAAGAGGAAAAAAAAAAAAAACCCGAACACCAGGTGAGCCGTCTGCCTCACCTTTCTGGTCTTCCCCTGCGCGCTCACTTCCCTCTCCATGGAAGGTATCGACACTTTAATCATCAGGAAATCTTCCTCCGGCACCGTCGGGCTCCAGAAGCGGACTCGGATGAAGTTCCAGCCAACGTTTACCGGCTTCTCCGTGCGGTGACGCGTGACGTCGTCCTGCGGCCGGTTCCCTCCTGCGCTCCACCTCCGCCCTAATTAAACCGAACACGCGTCTGTCGCGGCGCGGTGGGCGGGGCCAGCGCTGCCGTTCAATGTCCCCAAAACGGATCTGCGTTCTAATGAATGGGATTTTCCATTCTGCGCTGATCGGTGTTTTTAGTTTAACTCCGCGTTCTTTTTAGCTGTTTGCTTCAAACACTTCATAAAGATGCAGTTATTCATATATATATATATATAAGCAGTATAAAAAAAGAAAAGCACAGTCGTCACATTTTTAAACTCTGATCTGCAGCACTAGATTTTATGAGGAGCACATAAAGAGGAAACCCCTGATCTCAGGTCAGGAAACAGTTCTTATCAGTAAAGTCTCACCCTGTGACTAAAAATACAAGGTCAGGAGACAGACGCAGCAAAAACAGGCAGACGACTTACCATTCACTTAATCTGATTATCTTTATTCAGTCAGTGACATGGAAACAAAGGGTTTTAACAGCATGTCAGTGCTGACACAACTGGAATGTGTAATATTAAGAACTCTTCCTGCCTCAGCAGTGGATTCACACAATAAAATAGTACATGTTCTCAAAGAAATTCATTATAAACCGTCTAATATTTAAACATAATTATCACAACCTATCGGAGAGGATGCACCTCTGAGGAAAAAAAAAAAGGTGAATTAATTCAAGGCTTTGAATCAACACTTCTGGAGTCACGTGTCACTTTCAAATCCAGGTTCACTTCCCACCGGCCTTGAAACACATGGTGGAGATAAAGAGGACGTAAACCCAGACCACATAACGCTGTACTCTGCTCACATCCTCTCCGAATACAAAGCTAACTTTTAGTGAGGAAAAGGAAAAGGAAAAAGGTGTCTCGCTAAGAATAAAGGTAGATTTGCATTTCCCTCTTTCTCCGTTTCCATATGTTTAGCTCCACCCGTCAATCTGAACCAGAATCACATGCTCTGTCTATGACATCTCTTTTTGGTATTTAGGTCCCCCCCCCCCCTTGTTGGGGCCCATTCTGTTACAGAAGCAGCTCTATGAAGATATATGACTGAATCACAAAATAGAACTGTTCACATCTGCTGAGTAATCGCTGACCCACTCATCGTGAGTGAAGTCACACCATCAGCAGACTCAGGCTTTACACATTAATAAAAAGGAAGTTGGTCTTGGTTTTGTAGCTCTTGTCTGACAAAGTCATCTTTTTTTTTTTTTTTTACCCGAAACATGAATATTTTAAACACTTTAAAACTGTAAGACGAATATTCAATAGATATTGAAAAGATAAAATGACACAGCGACCAATTTTGAATCTCAAATTCCTCTGGCGATTGTATGTCTGTTTACTTGCTTCACTGCTGCAGACATATTTGTTTTTGTAGTGTGAGTTCCAGCTTCTGTTGAGAGGAAAGTCGAGCGGCTGCAGGTCATCAGTTGGAAATACCAGCCAGTCTGGGGAGCGTGATGCAATTTGTCAGAGCCAGCGCGGCGATGAAAGGAAGCACTGTCATCCAGATTAACTGTGTCAGCGGATGCCTTCTTGAGTTTTGCACAGATTTCACTGCGAGCCACAAACTGGTTCATCCAGACCAACAACATAACAGTCATACAATGAAAAAACGATGCATGAACTGATGGCCTAAAGAACTTTGATGAACACTGATTGTTACTATGAACTCATTCAAACCGCAGATTTGAGGTAAATATCCCCTTCAAACGAAAAGCACGATAAGCTGTGAACCGAATATGAAATATTTACCTCACACTGATATTTGCTGTCATCTTCACTAATCAGGGGATGATATTGTTGCCTTATTTGACAGGAAAGCTGAAGATATATTGGAGAATGATTCTGATACAGCACATTTCTGGCTTTTGAGGGAGCAGCATTAGGTCGAGCTGGTTTTCTGGCTACAATATTCCACAGTCTGCTGGATTATCCTGAAGCACATACAGAGGTCCACCAATCATGGAGATCCAGCCGGAGCCTGCACTGCGGGCGTGGCAGCCCAGGCGGCTGACATTCAGGCCTACAGCTTGCCATATTGCTTTTCAGTAGTGATGGGCAGGTGAAGCTTCAAGGAGCATTGCAGCCTCTCATCAGCCCCAAGCTTCTTTTACTCTACTAGGTCCTCTACTGGACAAACAATGTATAACAGGCAAATATATCAGTTGACGTCCATTTAAAGTGTGATATTTTGCTAAACGTCTGTGAATTCAACTGTCAGATGAATAAAGTATGCAATGTGTGTCTTGCTGTATTGTGTGTCTGTTGCTGAGCAGCATTGCTGGATTTGAATGAAAACATTACAATATTTCTTTAACAGTGGGGTGTGCATGGACAACCTTTTGTGTAACTTTTGGGTATGGACAGTGAATGTCGTGAGGAGAACACAGGTAGGATTTAATGATTTCACACATCTCTGAAACCCTCTAACCTCCACAATGATGAATGGCTGGGTGTCCTCTATCACCACGGTAACCAGGTCTTCATCTATTTGAGATCTTTCTCCTGAAGACAGAAAAATGAAAGCAAAACAGAAATGTGAATATCACACACATTAACTAAGCACATTACTGCATGGTCCACATTCATTGCAGTCCTGAGCAATGGATGAGGTGTTCACATTGAACAAAAGGTAATGAGAGCTAAAGATAAATAGCATTCCAAAATCATTAAATACAAACCAATCTTTCATATGTGATATCATTAGTAGTTTAGACATTATTCACAAAAAGCACACTTTCAGTGATCCAGAGCTTTTGAAGATACAACAAATCCATTTGTCCACTACTAATTCCACTGTGTTTTTCATCCGGATAATTTCTTCAATCCGGTCTGGATGAAATTCGGTGGTAAAATAGAGGTCACCACCCTACATGATTGTGTGAAATTCCATAAACATCAGTCAATAAGCAGGCGAGTTATTGAGGAACACATTTCGAAAGCTCCATTTACTGTAAAGTTAAAGACATTTCAAAATGATCCAGAATCCAGGATCTCTTCTGGATCATCCCAATAAAATATGAATCCGTTTATGGTAACATTCCCAACATTTCATGAAAATTATATCAAGAACCGCCCGTAATATTTTGAGTTATGTTGTCTAACAGACAGGCAGACACTGGCGGCAAAAGCACAAGCTCCCTAGCGGCGGTAATGATGTGAAACATCTGGGAATTTGACCTCTTTATAAGCAAAGCCTCATGAAAACGTTGCAAGGAAAGCTCATTCCCTCTGCCCGTGAATAATAAATATGATAAAATCTCACTGAAGGACTCACAACTCGGGAACCTGTGCCAAACACTTCCGGGCTACGGCTCGTAATCGAAGTCACGTGGTGCTGACGCCATCGTCCCCGTGTTTACGGAGCATCCTCCCCTGCTGCCCTCTGGACTAAATCCCCGTCGGTGCTGTGTGAGCGGGAGGCGCGCAGAAATCAGCCAGCAATGTCCGCCAGCTCTGCTTTCAGCGACGAGAAGGGAGGCTCGTCCAGCGTCGGGGAGCCCGAATACGGCCACGACCCTGCGAGCGGAGGGATCTTCTCCTCCGACTATAAAAGGTACGCAGCCGCCCGCCTCGCCCGCCTCGCCGAACTTCGCTGTCGGGCCCGTGATTGAAGCGATGCCTGCTTTCCGTCCGGCCGTGATTCGGTCGCTCAAGCGGCAGAGACGAACGCTCACCGCCGGTGCTACACGTTAATATATGCGCATTGATTCGTGGATAAAATGTTCGAGGTGTTTGTACTAGCATGTTTGTGTGATGAGGCGTGACGGGCCTGTGAGCAACGGAACCGGGCCTCGGTTCAAAGCATTTCAGCACCACCCATCCTGGACAGCTCCGTCGGCTAGGCTAACGCTGATGCAGCTACACAGGGGCAGAGGAAGTATTCTGATTACTGGGCTAAAAGCAGAGGAAGTATTCTGATTACTGGGCTAGAAGTAGAGGAAGTACTCTGATTACTGGGCTAAAAGTAGAGGAAGTACTCTGATTACTGGGCTAGAAGTAGAGGAAGTACTCTGATTACTGGGCTAGAAGTAGAGGAAGTACTCTGATTACTGGGCTAAAAGCAGAGGAAGTATTCTGATTACTGGGCTAAAAGTAGAGGAAGTACTCTGATTACTGGGCTATAAGTAGAGGAAGTACTCTGATTACTGGGCTATAAGTAGAGGAAGTACTCTGATTACTGGGCTAAAAGTAGAGGAAGTACTCTGATTACTGTGCTAAAAGTAGAGGACGTACTCTGATTACTGGGCTATAAGTAGAGGAAGTACTCTGATTACTCAGGCTAAAAGTAGAGGAAGTATTCTGATTACTGGGCTAAAAGTAGAGGAAGTATTCTGATTACTCAGGCTAAGTAAGTAGAGGAAGTATTCTGATTACTCAGGCTAAGTAAAAGTAGAGGAAGTATTCTGATTACTCAGGCTAAAAGTAGAGGAAGTATTCTGATTACTGGGCTAAAAGTAGAGGAAGTATTCTGATTACTGGGCTAAACGTAGAGGAAGTACTCTGATTACTGGGCTAAAAGTAGAGGAAGTACTCTGATTACTGGGGTAAAAGTAGAGGAAGTATTCTGATTACTCAGGCTAAGTAAGTAGAGGAAGTATTCTGATTACTCAGGCTAAGTAAAAGTAGAGGAAGTATTCTGATTACTCAGGCTAAGTAAAAGTAGAGGAAGTATTTTGATTACTCAGGCTAAGTAAGTAGAGGAAGTATTCTGATTACTCAGGCTAAGTAAGTAGAGGAAGTATTCTGATTACTCAGGCTAAGTAAAAGTAGAGGAAGTATTCTGATTACTCAATCAGTAATAACAATGGTGAGGACGTCAACTAACTATATCACCATTATTGATTATATATGGTCTAAAGATTAATTGTTTTCTCCACTGAGGAGTTTGTGTCTTAAACCGTGTTTACTATTTATTGGTTAATTTAATTTCTACAGGATTAAACAAAAATTACTTGACAGATTTTAGTAAAAGAAAGGACGTAGTTATTGATCGTATTGATTCCTGTGTTCTGCAGCAGTTTAAAGAAACAAATTCCAACCAGACATCTGCACTGTTGAACTGAGGACTGAGGACTCTTCAAACAGCCGATCGATCGGCATCGTTATTGAGGGTTTCGGTGAACCCTGAAAGCAGTTTGACCCCCCAGTGTTGAACATTCCTGTTTCTATTTGACTTGTTTGTTTCTCACCTTAATTGCATTGTGTTGCTGTCCATCGCTCTCACCGGTTCTCTAGAACCTGGCCATGAAACTGTGCATCCTTTTTTGATAAGCAGACACATAAAGTTGTCTCCATGCCTCACCAGCAGAGGGAGCTCATTGCTCACAGGTGCCTTTTTGCACCTGAGCTGTGACCTTTGGATGAGGAGGAGATTACTTCTCTTTAAGGCTCTTTGGCAAGCATTGGCCATACCGTCATTCATTCGTAGATCTGTGTTTGCAGACGCTGATGCCTCCTCATCCAGTGAAGCTAATTCAACCAGTTGCTCTGTAAACACGTCAGCGTGAGCGCTTGACTTGACCTCGGCTGTCGTCTCCTTGGAAACACAGCAGACTTGTAGCTTCAGCTCTGAACCAAAGGCAGGCTCCGTTCCCCTTTATTTGTTTTTTTCTGGGTGTTTATATATTATATCACAAGATATCCAGAGTTTCTCCAACGTATTTAATTTGATCTTCCAGCTGTAAAGACAGATGTCAGAGCATCATGTGTGATAAATGTGTTGCCGACTGATCCGTGGGGTTTTTTATGGATGACAACAGAAGCCATTTAGGGTTTTATAGCCACAGACATTGTATCTTGCTTGTTTTTTCTCCTAATCCAGACAGAAATCAGGGTGTAAAAATCCTGAACGATGAAGTCGGGCCAGTGGTTTTCATTGTTTTCATTGTATGTGTGAAGCTAAATCAAGTGACTGTAGGATTAGGGTTACATATAACATACTGACTAAACTATGGCGGCACTCTGCCCATCTAAACTTCTCCTCTACCGCAAACTATCTAATTTAAACATCTTACATGCATCAGGATTTTAAACGCCATTAAAACTACCGCATGAATATAAATTATCCAGCTTCAGCATACAGGCTAGAATTTATGAATTCATGAAGATATGAATATATTCCCTTTGATATATCTTCTCACTGTAAGCCTCCATCCTTTAAGGAATGACTGATGCCACGGCAGTGCATTCAAAATCACACATTAATGTTTTAAAGAAAAGAAGAGAAGAAAATATATTAAAAAATATTCTCATTAGTGGAATCAATCATTTTTATTCAGAAGAACTGGGTCTGTGTATGTTTTAAATCATGGCTGTGACGTTTTCTCATTAAATGGATATCAGTTCAACCACATTTCTTTACAAAGAGTCCAACTCAAAAAGAAAAAAAATCAAATTCAAGCAACAGCAGGAAAAACAATCGTCTCTGTCTCACAGATAAAGCAGCATCGTTTTTTCTTTACTGCGTTAGAAAACTCTCTCAAACCGGATTGTCACATTCCATTTAAAATGCCGCAGCCCCCGGTTGTAATTCTTGGTGATATCACAGGCTGAAAAATATATATGTACATATATATATATATATTACTATTCTTGAACAAATTTCAACAGTTTCGGAGGACAGGAAGAACTCGCAGGAATTCAAGGCATTTTACTTTATTTCGAGCCAAAGCGAAAAGAGTGGGAGAGAAATGTCCTCATCGCGACGCTGCCAAGAAAGCTGAGTCATGTCAGAAGAGGAAGAAACGGCACCTCACAGGATATTCAAAATGAACAAGACAGGGAGACGTTTCAAACGTAATGACCGCGGGGAGCGAGTTATATTTAAAAGCATCTGTCAGGTTTCAGAGCAGCTTCGTCGGCTCGCCGGCGCTCACACGATGAAGGAAAGCTGTGATGGAGAGGTGGCGCACAGATAGCGAACGCGGGGAGGCGATGGCGCGGCGAAGGACGAGGAGACGCCGTGTCATCGGGAGAGAGGCTCGGAGCTCTGGAGAGGAGGGCTGGCGCAGCGGCAGTAACCACACGAGCAGCGGGAGGAGTCGTGAGAGGAGAGGCTTCACGCCCCTTCCTGCCGAGCGTCCATTTACTGAGCAGCAGATGTCTGATGTGTACAGACTCAGCAGCGACAAAGAGAAGCCCTACGATGCGCTGGGGCGCCGCTCGAGCTGCGGCAGCACTCATCAACCCCCCGACGTGTCACGGAGTCTTTCTGCAGGTGCCGGAGCGAGTCCGCAGAGCTTCGTTACATCATTCTAGCAGTGAATCTCGGGAGTACTCGAGCTCAAGCGAAACGGGCTGTTAAAAACGGAGTCTGAGAGGAGCTGCTTGCCGCCGTGTGAAACTACCAGAGGGGCGAATCTCTCATCCGTCCGATGAACACAGAGGTGGGGCTTTGGAAGACCACGGCCTCCCCGGGATTCTACAGGTTCCTCTTGAGTTCTTGGTGTTTCGAGCATGACGGCCATGCAAAGGCTGCTGCAGCTGCCTGTGAACGCCGTGAACATGGTGAAGACGGTGCAGAGTCAGGTCCAGGGACAGGAGGAAGATAAGAGCCCCGTGTTGACCCCCGACGGCGGCCAGCAGACTTGGTACAATGCCCTGCAGCCCGATGAGCTACGCCACCTTCGATCTGGAGGTACAGGAGGAGGAGGAGGAGGAGGAGGAGGAGGAGGTGGTGGGGACCACGAGGAACGAGGACCACTGGAGGAAGGTGGTGGAGGCGGAGGAATTTTCCAAACTCAACCTTTGCGGTAGGATACATTTTGAGGATCCAGGTCCGGTCGTCATTTATATTTATTAATGCTGCTTTCGTTGCAGAGCAGAATAAATAATAAACTTACAGAGGAGCCCTGAACTATTGTTCAGGCCAAACTTTAGAACCAAACTTTAGAAACTTTTGAAGAGCAAAAAAGAAGAATTTTAAGAACCAGAAATTCTTCTGATGCTTAAACAAGAGCATCTGAGATGTAGTGAAGACATTCTACTGCAGAGCCTGTAAAATAGGCGTCATGTCTCTTTAAATCAATATTCAACAGAGTTAAACATGGAGGGTCACAAATATGACAAATATGCTTGCAAATTTATTAGATAAGGCGCTATCTTCGATGACGATAGACGACAGACTTTTAGCACACTGTTGCGCCGCTATGATATTCATCACATGTTCTGATGTTGTGTGACTATGGTACAGATCCGTTTGAATGCTCATCTATGTATCGGGTGTATTTTTAGTATTCAAGAGGAAATATCAGATTTAAGAGGAAGAAAATGAGGTCACTTTCAACACTTTTGGTGTTAGCCTAGCCTTAGTTCAAGTGGCACGCTTCAGAAAATAATACAGACAGATATGGATAAGCAGTGATATTTTATAGGATGAGAGCCTCACAGAAGCAGAATTCTGGCTTGTTGAGCCTCACAGAAGCAGAATTCTGGCTTGTTGAACCAGATATATTTTACCAAGAGACAACAAGACACTCAAAGTCTCTGCTAACGGGGTCAGCTTGTATGAAAGTCTCTTCGGCGGCATTGAAATTCAAGCTGCGTCTCGGATTCATGCAAATGCATGTTCACATCTACTGCGCTCCTGCAACCCCTCGGTTCTCGATGATTAGAAGGACATTGCATCTGAAGTTATGCCGTTTGAAACTTCCGTGGAGACTTTCCAGCCAGAGTCCTGCAGATCTCCTGGTAACCTGACTGCCGGTGCGCGCCGGTGTACCACAGAAGGCTGAATAATTCAGCTGTCATTTGGCACGACGGGGGGGGAAAAACCCCCAGAGAAATTAGAGAAACCATTGTTGGTTTAGAATTACTGCAGGCCCTTTGGGCATGAGCAGAGATGCAAGAGCCCAGTCGGAGGTGTCGCTTTTCCCGTTGCTGCTCAATATTTTATTTAAGATAATTTACCGACGTGGCATTTAGAGTTTGCTGAAAATGCAAATTGAAACTGCTTTTGTGTTGTAAGAAATGAGAGCTGGGGTTTTGGCTTTTTTCCCAATCACATGCTGTTATGTTTGAGAGAATGAATAAATAAAAAAAGGTTGAGAAAATTGAATGGATGCAAGTTTTACCTGTTTTATCAGGTAAAACATTAAAGTGCGGTAAAATGAAGATTTATCAATCGCTGTGCCCTGCGAATATTGATTTGGGGAGATGTGCTGATAACAGATTGCGATCCAATCAGCTGTGGGTGTTACCCGGAGAGATCGGGAGTGGATCGGGAAAGATTCAGGCTGTAATACAGCAACTAGTCAAAAGAACATTTTCGCTTCAGGAGCCGGAGGCGGCCAATTGTCACCATTTCACAGGAAATGAGCCAACAGATGGTTTCTGCTGCAGAACAACATTAGGATCACTCCTCATGTCTGGGCTTTCAGCTCTCTGGGCAAATTATCGTTGCATTTCCCAGAGATAATTTCTGTTTGCTTTGAACACCACTACATATTTGCACGCCTCGTTTTTGAAAAAGAGCCCATCAAAACGTCAGCGTTAAACATACGATTTTATGGATTCAGATTTGGATGGGCGAGACAGCTTCGGAACTCTGTTATGCATGCCCTGAAATGATCAACACTTTGTTGCATGATGGAGATGAAAGCAGAATCATTCGTCAACGTGCAGAAATGCTCAGTCGTGACAAATCAACTTTGTCTCCTGACAGACTGCAGGCCTCCATTCAGCGCTGTCACAACCAAAATAGATTAAATAATACATCAGCAGCCTCTCACACTCGCTGAGGGATGATGATAAACTTCTAGTCACAGTTGGAAAATTGAAGATGCCAGATAATTCCCAATTAACAGTTTGGGATATATTATTCACCGTTTTCCTCCACAACAACAACAACAAAGGCCGTTTCACAGCTGCAGCGGGCTCAGCGGGGTATGCCAAACGTCACTCTCCTCACTCAGGCTTCCCAAGGCATTCCCAAGGCATTCCCAGACCAGATGAGACATATATGCAATAACAGTGGAGTTGTGGGTCTACGTCGGAGTCTCCTCCCAGTAATCGGTGCCTACGACTCCTTCTTCACGGACCGCTCGATGCTGGAATCTTAAAGAGATTCCTAAATATCCGTTTATTTCAGAGGTTGAACAGACAAACCTGTTTGTTAATGAGAGTAATCAAAGGATAATAATTGTATCCACTGTGCCACTTTGGTTCCACAGTGGTTTGAATCTTGAATCTTGAATCTTGTGTCACTTTGGTTCCACAGTGGTTTGAATCTTGAATCTTGAATCTTGTGTCACTTTGGTTCCACAGTGGTGTGAATCTTGAATCTTGAATCTTGTGTCACTTTGGTTCCACAGTGGTGTGAGTCAGGATCAGAACTCTGGGCACCAGGAGAAGCTGTCAGAGGCAACAAAGGCAGTGCAGGAAGGCTGCAAATCAATTTACTTCCGTTTATTGCTTCCTCGGTTGCCATGGAAACCCCCAAAGTGGAAATGTGCAGTTCCGCATCAATTAAATTACTCCACCCACCAACAAACAAACTCCACCCCATAATTTCCACACCTCCAAATGACAAGTGTGATTTCTTTTTTTTTTGGGGGTCAGTTTGTCTGTTTGACTGTTAGCAAGATAACTTAAAAAAAGTTATCAACAGATCTGGATGACATTTTCAGGAAATGTTGGGAATGTTATCAGGAACAGTTGATAAAATCTTCGTGATGATCAAGAAGAGATCCTGGATTCTGGATCACTTTGGAATTTTCTGTAGCATTGCAGTCTATGGAGCTTCAAAATGTGTTCCTCAATATCTCGGTTGATTATTGACCGATGTTTATTTGACACAGTCGTGTAGGGTGGGGGGTGGGGCCTCCATCTCACCACTGAATTTCATCCGGATTGGATCTAGAATGACATTAGGAAAACATATTACATTTTAACATTGAAAACACCATTTACGGAATCAAAAATCAGTTAAAAATACATCAACTCTGATTCTTTTTATAAAGATACCGAGAACAATTTAGAACCTTTTGGTGATAATCCAGATCAACATGTGAATGGTGTACATCCAGTTAGGAGGGGAATGAGCTGGCGGAGGACTGTGCTCTCTGGGTGCTTTTCTAGTTTTTCCTGTTGCCGTTCATGACTGTAGGCTCAGACAGCACAGAGGCTTGCAGTGTTTTTATCACCATAGCAGGCAGATATTACGACTTTAAACTCTTTAAATATCTGTTCAAATGCTGTTTCTGAACACAGAGATTCATGGAAAATGTTGCTTCATCCTCAAGCAGATGCATTCTGTTTCTTAGTTTTCATTTATTCATGCTTTTAATGAAATAACTATCCTGCGTCACACGTATGGACAAGCGGTTTGAACCGGTTTGTCAGGGCGGGTGGGTGATTGTGCTTCCTTTGATCATTTACACCGAACGGTCCCGCTGTGTGATTCCAGCTCAAGCAGCATCAGCACCGGGTGTGAAGTCTGACATCAGCAGCGCTTGGTAAACAGCTGGACGACATGACACGGATCATTTGCTGAACAGCAGCCCTACAACCAACCGAGCTAACGCACAGGAAATGGATTTAATCTACTGATTGAACTTTTCAGTGATGCAGTTTTATTCTCACAATGTTTGAATAGCAACCGAATAATAAAAGCGTCTATTATTGGAATAGAATCATTGATTGATTTGTACTTGTTCTTGGTCACATCTTCAAAATATTGCAATTCATGTTTGTGTCATTTTTCTGAGTTGTTAACATGTTTTAGGGATTTATCTCACCTTCTAATTCAGCCAGTTTTCTGAGCTGCAGTTTCAATTGTCTCCGTATTTCATGACTTCAAAGAGAATCGTTTCTGGGTCACGCTCCCCGACTTGGATGAGTTGGGAGCGCTGCGCGTCTTGTTTGAGGCATCGGCAGTGTTTCCGAGCTGTCGTGTAATTTTCATTGCTTTCCTCCGTTAGACATGACGACTTGAAGGAGATGCTGGACAGCAACAAAGACTCGCTGAAGCTGGAGGCGATGAAGAGAATCGTGGCCGTGAGTTTAAATCCTGTTTACTCTGGGGGGGGGGGGGGGTTAGCAGGTCGCCCCTTGTCAACGAGGGACAGAGTGTGTCGTACGTTTCACGCATTTTGAATTCATCCCGGCAACCGTGCAGCCAGCTGCCAAACATTCAGGCCTCTTCCTCCTGAAACGCCGCACCCATCTCGCCATTGAGAGTGAACGGAAAGAAAAGCACATTTTCAGACTTTCTTTCTTTCTTGAAAACCCAATCACCTCCTGAGTGTTCTGATTTGCACGTGTGCATTTTCTCTGCAGATGATTGCTCGAGGTAAAAATGCATCAGATCTCTTTCCTGCTGTGGTGAAAAATGTGGCCTGTAAAAACATTGAGGTTCGTATGAAGCCCAGCGTCGTGTTGCATTATGGATTATTTGCTGTTTCCTCATCTCGTGTAGTTTCAAGTGGTTTGCATTATTTCTATGTTGCAGTACTTCCTTGTAATTTTCTTTATAAAAGCCCAGTGGGGGTTTGGCATTATCTGACCCAAACAACATCGAACTTCAGATTCCTCTGAGTGAATATAAAGTACATAAATGTGTTTCTTCTTCCTCCCTGCAGGTGAAGAAGCTGGTCTATGTTTACTTGGTGCGTTACGCTGAAGAGCAGCAGGATCTCGCGCTGCTCTCCATTTCAACATTTCAGCGAGGGCTGAAGGTGCGGCTGATAACGAGAGAGAAAAAAAACATCTGTCACAATGTGAAATCGGTCCGCTGTAATGAAGGATTTACTGCAGCGGCTATATCCATAGCAACTTGACACTTTTGCACGCTTTAATCTGCACTGAAATACCTCTCGGGCAGGTCGTGTGGAAACATTTGTGGCTCTCATACGATGGTTTCTCCTGACTTTTCATATATTGAATTACACTGCTGGATGTTCAGTGCTAAACAGCAAATGTTAGCATGCCAAGAGGGTCGCGGGAAGCGTTGCTCCTTCTAAACAGCAGCATGTCAGAGAATCGTTTTCATTGTCTCAGGATCCCAACCAGCTGATCAGAGCGAGCGCGCTGCGAGTCCTCTCCAGCATCCGAGTTACCATCATCGTCCCCATCATGATGCTGGCCATCAAAGAAGCTGCTTCCGACATGTCGCCGTACGTCAGGAAGACGGCTGCTCACGCGATCCCTAAACTCTACAGGCGAGTTCAATGACTCCATGATCCCATGTTCGGGCTGTAAAGTCATGAAATGATGCTGAAAGGATTTCACTGGCTACTGAAAGCACTAAAAGATGCATGGATTATAAATGAGTTGGGGTTTGTTTGTTTTTTTCAATAATTTTTACTCACTTTGCAATCCGTTCCCCAGTTTGAGAACCATGAGATGGAGATGTCTAAATCTGCACCACCTCTCTTGTTTCCCGCTTTGTGATGTATATTTTCTCTCTCTCAGTTTGGATCCGGAACAGAAGGACCAGCTGATTGAAGTCATAGAAAAACTCCTCGCTGACAAAACCACGGTAGGCTTTCACATCGCTTCTTCAGTTGCACGCACGTTCTTAAACAAATGCAAACACATCTTTGATGAATCGGCACAGCGTCTGATTTGTTTAGGGGGGGGGGTTATCACTTGTTTAAGTTTAAACAGGCTGCAGAATCCAGTCACCCTTTGCAGGTTTACTGTCCAACCCAAGAAGTCAATTTAGAAACCGTGGACAGTAGCCCTCAAAGATATCCCATAATCTGCTGACATATGGTGTTAGAGAACGTCCTCCGATCACAACCATCTGTTGTGCGATTGTAAATGTGCTGCAGTTGGTGGCGGGCAGCGTCGTCATGGCTTTCGAGGAGGTGTGTCCGGAGCGCATCGACCTGATCCACAAGAACTACAGGAAGTTGTGCAACCTCCTGATCGACGTGGAGGAGTGGGGCCAGGTGGTCATCATCAACATGTTGACCCGTTACGCCAGGACGCAGTTCCTCAATCCAAACATCAACGTGAGTACGAAGCAGGAAGCGGGCCTTTAACGGCAGAGCCTCGCACCCATTGGCTACTGAATGTTTTTATTTTATTACTAGGAAATGATTCATATTTACTATATAACACATTATCTTTAGGGTTTTAATCAACATAGCCGATATTAGGGTTGTAAGAACATACCGGTACTATTTTGTAACGCTGTATTGTATTTTATATGCGGATGCGAGGAGGAACTGTTGCGTCTTTCGTGTTCTCTTTGTATGTCGCCCGCTTGCTGATTGTTTTGTTATCGAGTCTTCAGACCCAGCTGTCTACTTCTTCTCTCCACCGAGAGTGTTGTTGTGATGATTTCCCTGTGGTGAACCTTTTTGCTGCAGCCATCTTGTCTGGTGATCACGCTCCTCATGCATGACATTAGAGACGTTTCCTTGCCTGATTTTCCTCTACAATGCTGTTAAACCCTTGCCGTCTCTGCAGGAGTCCCTGCTGGAGGAGGGAAACAGTGGGGACAAGACCTTCTACGGCTCGGACGAAGACGAGGACGAGGATGAGGAGGAGGAGAAAGAAAAGAAGGCGGAGGCTCCTTCCATTGTCAAGAGGAAGCCGTACGTGATGGATCCGGACCACCGGCTGCTGCTGAGGAACACCAAGCCCCTCCTGCAGAGCCGCAACGCGGCGGTGCGACCACGTTTGATAGACGCACACGCCCAACATCAGTGTGACTGCGTAGCTCATTAGCACCTCTTGAGTCTGTTGCCATGGTAGAGATCAGAATTTCCTCTCCGTTATTCCACGACGGCGAGCAGCAGGCTGTTCAAAGCTGACCTCTCACCCTGAGACGGGAATAATTACTGGATTATCACTCTGCACTCGTTCATCTGTGGTCACCTCGGAAGGCCTTTTTTTTGTAGATTTTGACCCCCCGCCGAGGTGGTTAAAGATTAACGCTTAACTTCTTCGTAGGCGGATACAGATCAGAAAGCACAATTTGTCGACTAAGCATCGTTCAGCTTTGGAGAAACTGTTGATGAAAGAGTCTTTCCCGTCGCCAGAACATTGGCCAGCCAGTGCGGTCTCGTTGGAATTTAATTTTCTTAAAAGCAGTCGTTATGACTTGGCAGAGGTGTGAACTTAGAGTGGCCTTCTCGTTAATGAATGGTTGCTCTTTGTCCTGATACGTTTAGCGCTAAATTGTTGCGGGCCTCATATTGGTTGATTTGATTCACAATTTAAACTCGTTTGAATGTTTTATTAGTGAACAAATGGAGAATAATTAACTTTGAGTTTATTGTAAAGAGCTTTGTTGTAGGTGCTATATAAATGAAGTTATAATTGCAATAACCCCAAGCAGAGGTTTTAAGAGGGTATTATTTCACCTTTTTCTTTTTTTTTTGCACTCAAAGTTTCACATTTGGAAGCTGCAGGCAGCTGTTTGCAGCAGAAACACCCCGACCCTGAACGTATTGCAGCAGCGTCACTCCCAGTCTGTTCTTCTGATCAGTCGAATAGCATTTATTATGGAATTAAATTGCAACATACACACTTTAAACTGGGATTTGTTCAGTGAATAATTCCAAAATGTCACACATGAGAGGGAGTGATGGATCATGGATGAACTGGTGCTTTGAAATGGAGAACAACGTATTTCACGCTACGCTCAGAGGGACAGTAGAATATGTTTAACTGCCCCTCTGGTGATTTTCCACCTTGCATCTCATCTCCAGGTGGTGATGGCCGTGGCTCAGCTATATTTCCATCTTGCCCCTAAAGCTGAGGTCGGGGTCATCGCCAAGGCCCTGGTCCGTCTCCTGAGGAGCCACAGGTTGTTTTTATCAGACCAGATATTCCATAAGTCATCCAACTGCCATCTGAGTGTTAGGAAAATTGCATGGGAACTGCATTTCTGCGTCTCACTCAAGAAGGGAACAAAAAAACAGTGTTGAAAGAAAAAAAAAAAGACAGCCAAATGCGAGGAGAGAAATCGATAACAATAATGAAGCTCGGGAAAATGGGAAACTGCAAGAGCCGAAAGCAGCCGAGTAAAGACGGTGAAATAAATCTCTACGGCCCCGAAGCAGAAGGCGAGATTAAACGGGGAGTTCGGTGAGACTGAGAAAAACATGAAATCATAAACCACAAAGAGCGATGATGACACGTAACTGGCCTCCTCCAGCATGTCAGAGTCTGAGTTACCGAGTGCTCTTATGGCGACCAAACAGCATTATGGGTAATAAGTCCTCACCATTAGTTTTCTACGGCTTGCTCTGATAGTTTCTAATGATCCCCCAGTCTACTTCATCTATAGGCTTCCCCAGTTTGACACACTGGAAAGCATAATGAATTAAAGGCAGTCTAAAATCCAGACAAGCAGCATCAAATGTTTTTGGGAGTTTGGGGGAGATAAATTTAATATTTTGAATAATTAATAGACTTAAAATCCTTAAAGGTTTTTGTTTATATTTTTAAAATGGGATGCCTTTTTTTTTTCTTTGCACAGCAAACCAAAATTAAAAACCATCAACAACAAAGAATTGTTACGAGCAAAGAAGACAACATGATTGTCGTTTCAACGGAGTCTTCTTCTCATCCTTCAGAGGACGTTCTGCTTCCTGCCTTCATTTTAAAGTTAGCCGTGGAAATTAATTATTACACGGACAACTGCCTTTCCGATTGTGGTATGTTGCAAAGAAGTGGTGTTGCTATAGCAACCATCGGGAAGCTTACTTCACGCCATTGTTCCTGTTGGCAGTGAGAATGCAAAAAAAAAATAAACAAGTCCTTCTGGAATCCTCAGAAAACACCTGAACAGCAGAAAGGGAGAACATGCAAGAGGTTTGCAGCAGGCCAGTCGGGGTCAGGTGAAAATAAATGGTACAACCATGAAGGTGGGGGGGAAACAATCTGCAGCAACACGCGCTGGATCGATAGAGGAGTC
Organism: Brachionichthys hirsutus; assembly: GCF_040956055.1. NCBI lineage: Eukaryota > Metazoa > Chordata > Actinopteri > Lophiiformes > Brachionichthyidae > Brachionichthys > Brachionichthys hirsutus. Next base: position 12,011,300 of record NC_090901.1, read on the forward strand.
TTTAAAATGAAATAAAGTCACGACAGAAAGCTACGAGCGCTTTCACGGCTTTGGGTTTTGTGCCTGTCCGTGCAGAAACAAACGCTATAAAGCAATTTCAGGAATCTCTTTGTGTGGAGATCAGTGGTTTGCTTTAGTGACTTCGTTAAGTGTCAGCAGGTGTTGTGTGTGAGAATCAGATTTATTTTATTAATCCCAGAGGGAAATTCCATCAGCAACATTGATCCACTCAAAAAAAAAAAAAAACAGCATAGAGGATTCACACTATATTTAAAGAATGAAAAAAAACAAGGCAGGACAACAGCATGGGAGTGTGTGTGTGAATTATTAACATTCAGAAATAAGTTTATGGGGAAAAAGTAAAATGCCGTTGAAGTACAATACATGAATTACAAATAATAAAAGCTCAAATTAATAATAATAATAAGATTTGAAAAGTTCCACCCATCTCAGTCCTTCACTTCCTGTAATGTTACTGACTTTTACTATGCAGTGGCTACATGATGTCTTTCTATCTGTCAATCTTCTGTCCTCCTTTGCTCCAGCGAGGTTCAGTTCGTTGTTCTTCAGAACGTGGCGACGATGACGATCAAGAGGAGGGTGAGCCACGCCTGCTGGCGTTCTGCTTGTTTGTGTGCAGAGCTTTTAAAAGGCTGATAAAAGCTGCATGTTCTAGTTTGTACTCCTGTTTTAAATCATTTTTGTTTTTTCTCAGGGAATGTTTGAACCCTACCTGAAGAGTTTCTACATCCGCTCCACAGACCCAACCCAGATTAAAGTCCTTAAGGTTATCTATTGTTTTATTTTATTGTGCTGTTTAAAGCGAGAGAACTATGTTAGTATATTTTACTGTTGTTTTGGTATCATTTATTTTCACCATTCAGAACAATAAATTACAGTCATGCCGTTATCCTGCTGTAGAAAACGAATTTCCTTGAATCCGTGTGAAGCTTTTTTTAAGACATCAACAGTAAAAAAAACTGCTTTATTCCTATTTTTGTTTGTTTATATATCATATTGTTCAGAATATTTTTTCCTTTTTTGTTTAACAGCTGGAAGTTCTCACCAATCTAGCAAATGAGACCAACATCTCCACCATCCTCAGGGAGTTCCAGGTACCGCGCAACAAAACAGCATGCTTCAGTCAGAGTTGCACAAATAGAATTGTGCAGATCCGTATTTGAGCAGGGAAGCATTCTTTTCTCTCTCTCTCTGTCTCTCTCAACAGACGTACATTAAAAGCATGGATAAAGACTTTGTGGCCGCTACGATCCAAGCCATCGGCCGCTGCGCCACCAACATTGGGGAGGTGAGGGACACGTGTCTGAACGGCCTGGTGCAGCTGCTGTCCAACCGAGACGGTAAGTCTGTCTGTGTGGGACTCTGGATGCTCTTCCATTTCCCTTTGAGGCCCTGATCAGACGCAATTTTTCCAGCGCATAAGTTGAAATTTACAATACGAGGATGTACATTTTATAAATCTGCAGGTTTACACCAACACCTTGATGAGACAGGGTCTCATCCTCTCATCCTCTCTTTCTTCCATCCACAACTTGAGCACTGAAGCGAGTTATGTTTCAAATCCAGATCCTGCCGAGTCATCGCATCGTCATGAGCTGAAAAATGAAATCACTTTTTGTCCTTCGATATAGAATCATATATTTACTTGTAAAATGTGTCAGGAAGTGGATTTATACGACGTCTGTTGCTCTTGTGGCCCTCAAAACTCACACATACATGCTTCACAGAGCTGGTCGTAGCTGAGTCTGTGGTGGTCATCAAGAAGCTGCTGCAGATGCAACCAGAGAAGCACAGCGACATCATCAAGCACATGGCGAAGCTCACGGACAACATCCAGGTGAGGGTCGTCCTCAAGCCGCCGCCGATGTCTGGTTGCAGCAGAGGAAACGGAACGCTTCGAGCTGAAACTCAACCGTTTCCTCTATCGGCCGCTGTTCTCAGGTGCCGATGGCTCGGGCCAGTATCCTGTGGCTGATTGGCGAATACTGCGAGCACGTGCCGAAGATCGCCCCGGATGTGCTGAGGAAGATGGCCAAGTCGTTCACCAACGAGGAGGACATTGTCAAGTTACAAATCATCAATCTGGCTGCCAAACTTTATCTCACCAACTCCAAGCAGGTGTGGACGGGAGGATCTTCTATCATCAGCACAAACGACAGGACATTCGTCTTTTTCAGACTTTAAATCTGCTTTCCGTCGTCTCACAGACCAAACTCTTGACGCAGTACGTCCTCAATCTGGCAAAGTATGACCAGAATTATGACATCCGCGATCGGGCGCGCTTCATTCGCCAGCTCATCGTGCCCACTGAGAAGAGCGGAGCGCTCAGCAAGTATGCTAAGAAGCTGTTCCTCGCCCTCAAACCTGCCCCGGTCCTGGAGTCTCCATTTAAAGGTGCGGTAGCCGTTTAAAGGTTCTCATTGGACATACGCTTCCTGTAAGTCTCGCTGTCTCTGTGGTAGCATTCGACTTCCTGTCTGCTGCACCCAAAGCCACAGGCGCCACCATATGAAGGGAATTATCAATGAATTCTGGGATCTTTTTGTTTTTGTCCCCCCCCCTCCCCCCCCCCCCCCCCCCCCCAGATCGAGACCACTTCCAGTTGGGCTCGTTGTCCCACTTACTGAACGCCAAGGCTGGCGGCTACCAGGAGTTGCCCGACTGGCCCGAAGCCGCCCCTGACCCCTCCGTGCGCAACGTGGAGGTGAAGGAGCCTGTGCGTGCAGTGGGAACAGTAACATACAGAGACGTAGGGGCCCTCTGGGTCTCCGGGGGGCCCCGTCAGCTGGAGGGGAGCGAGAGTTGCTCCTGCCCCAGAGCGGTGCCTCAGAGAGGCTTGATGTCATCTGATATAACGCTGATTCCTCATTCACTAGCCATCTTTCATCTGCTGACGGCTCATTAGCATTAATTAGCTCATCTGCAGCATCCGTCCTTCTTGGCCTCCATCTGTTTCCAAACGGATGCTGCCGACCTGCTCTCCTCCGTGCAGGAGAACGAGTCATGAGGGAGAAAAGGGGATTATATGTTGGAGAAAAAAAACCTAAATTCAGATTCAGTCCGAAAACAATCCGCAGAAATGAAGTCGTCTCCCTCTCTGCTGCACTCGCGCGTGTTTAGCAGCAGCTCGCTCGCCCCATCCAGGTGATTTCCAACAAGTGTCTGAGCCAATAGCACATGCGGTACAGAAGGGTGCTGCAGCAATAATCTCCGCTGCAGCACCCAAATACTGACGCAGACCCTATTTCATAATATGCATCTGCATTCAGTCTGTTTTGGCCTAATTATTGACTTTATATTAAAGATATTAGCAGGTTGTGCTCCGCTGAACCGAAGCAGAACAAACCTCGGCCGATCTCCCCAGTGAACAGAATCTCCCTCCTCTTCTTCTCCATCCCATTCCCTCCATGTGCCATCGGTTCATAACCAACAATGTGATCCAAGCAATCAAAACTGGAGTGTCACTTTATCAGAGTGGAAACTATAACCCTCTGGATTCCAGTGACCTCGAGGCTTGATTCTGTCATCGTATTTACTGGCTGTTGTTCTTAGAGAGTTGTTTGTCTTTTGCTCACGGACTCAGATCAATGACGCAGGTTTCAAGACGAGGCCGCAGGCGGACTGACTTTCATTTTGGTCGTCAATACGACGGTTCAGGAGATTATCTGTTTTGTTGCCGCATTCCATGCAGCTCCAACCTAACTGCTCCTAGACCTGTGATGTCACAGCCCGATTCTTCTCCTCTTATTGTGGCCTGGCAGAAATCACCTGACGTTAGTTTGTGACGTTATTCTGAGGTCTGGTGAGTCATCCTCGACGTCTAATGCAGCCCTAACCCTTTTAAATCCGACCAGACAGTTTCTTCGCTGACCCCCCCCATTGTGATACAAAGCATGCATAATGCAGCGTTGACAACCAAGGCAATACGTTTTCATTTAGGAAAAGACAGTATCTAGTTAGTTTGTCTCAACCTTTCCTGCAGTTATTAGTGCAGATAATGGAGAATAAAAGGCTGGGCGGTCCAGCCCTTCCTCTCTGACTGGCTCTCCTTATACTCACTGTGTGCGTCTCCACAGACGGAGGAGGTCATAACCACCGGCGAGGGGCGGATCGGCCTGTTAGGAGACTGGCGAGAGGTGCCCTCTCCTCCTCTTCCTCCTCTTCGGTTTGGGATTGCTGTGGCGTTGGTTTTCTTGACTGCTCTCTAATTCCTCCTCTTGTCACAATGTAGGAAGTGACGACGTTCCAGCTGGCGAGATGAGATCAATGAGATTTGACTCCTCGCCAATGAATCCTTTAGTCACGGCAGATTAGCAGGATAGATGAGGCGCCGTCCATCTTTATGTGGAAACATTTAATCTTCTGGCAGACATTGTAGGATTAGTGACACGGCGTGATGGTTGACGCTAAAGCGGATTCCAATAGAGTCGAACTCCACAGCCGAAGGTCTCGGCTCAGCTGCTGATGCTCAACCTTCCCTTCGTATTTTAGAATTACTCCATTATGCTAAAACCTTGTTGAGTTTGTCTCGCTTGTAGTTAAGATACAAGCGTTAAATCATCATTTCAGGGCGGTATAAAAATAGAAAGATGATGAAAGGATGGGACACGGATCTTTGCACGAGGAGCCCGATCATTCGGATCCGGATTCCGGAAGACTCCGAGCAGATTAGCAATAATCTTGTGTCGGAGTGAGGCATGGGCCGGGCAGATAATGTGAGATTATACTCACATTTAATCCAACAAAGACAAGGAGTCAGATAATGTCCCATGTGTGTGTGCGGCGGGGGGAGGGGGGGGGGGGTCTCTGGTTCAGGAGTTCCTCTGCTAATCTCAGGTGACTGAATGGCTGACAGAACCGAGATCTCGGCCCGCCGCTCGCTCTCTGGTTGTGTGTGATTTCCCTCTTGTGTTCACCGCTTCATTTCAACGTCCTGCATTGTGAGGACTAAACACAAAATGCACGATGCACGTGTTTGAACGTTGATGCTGACGTGCCTCTATAGATATATATATATATATATATGTTTAGGTTATATTGGAGTGTTTCCAACGAAAATCTAGTAATATAATGGAGGGAAACTCCATTATATTACTAGATTTTCGTGTAAAACTCTGATTTCTGTTTTTGTCTCTGTGAAATCAGAACTGTTCTCACGCGCGTCTAGGAAAAGTCCCGTGTCTGTTGGTCTTGCTTTCTTGTCCTTTTTCTAAACATCTTTTCTCTTCTTTATCTCACCTCCATCCCAATCCTTTTTTTTTGGTTTGTTTTCTACATCTGCCAGGTTTTTGCACTGCTTGAAAGAGTCGCAACGTTAACGAGTGTGAGTCAGTTAGTGGCAAAGAGCCCACCTACTTGAGCCTCACACAGCGCCAAAACCCAAGTGCTTTTTAACCCCCCCACCCCCCCAGCTTAATGCAGTTGCTCTCCTGCGCTTAGCTCGGCCGTTGCCCTACACACAGCTCCCTCCTCCTCGGTCTCTGCCGTTAAACAAGTGATCGTTTTAGCAGGATGCGGCCTCCTCCTCCGACACTTCGAGATGTAGCCTGCAAGTTGGATTGGAGATCTCCTTCCAAAAATTCAGCAAAGAATTTAGGAGAACAGTTCAGCCCAGGACACACTTAAGACCGGCCCCCTCATTTGAATAACATTTCTTGCTGCATTTCTCATATGCGCCATGAAAACAATTAATATAAGAGCAGAGAACTTTTATTTATTTATTGATATTTAATTATATTTATTTTCATATTTATTTCCACATATATTTTTAATTTGTGAATCTTGTTTTCTATTTTTGTATTTATATTAACAGTCTTTTATTTATTCATGTGTATATATTATTTTTTTCTGGTGTGTTTTTTTGCCATTTATATTTATTTTTAATTGTTGCAGTTTTGGTCCTCCATTCAAAACGTTCTTGCAGTGTGGGAGGACGGCCAGCTCTCCTCGAAAACATCACTTCTCTTAATGGAAACTGCCCCCATTTCTCCTCCCGGTCATGAAGGCAGCACCTGGCGGTGGCGTCTGATAATGACAGTCTCGTCCTGAATTTGAAGTCAGATCGAAAAGCGGATCTGGCGGCTGCCTTCCTTTTGGCAGGGCCGCACCCAGGCAGAGGCGTTCATGACCGGGCTGCTGTAATCTGCCCCCCACATCTCTGCTTCTGTCTGAGTCGTCTGTCAGGGAAGCAGCTCTGACCTCTGTCTTCTGACAGGTGCCCGAATGGACCAAATGCAGCAGCCGCGAAAAGAGGAAGGAGAAGAAGGTGGAGAAGCCCTTCTACTCCGACTCGGAGGGCGAGTCTGGACCAACGGAGTCAGCTGACAGTGGTAACCTTTGGTGTCCGTCTCAGGCGGAAACTCTGAGACACAACCAGGATGAAGCCTGCTTTTAAAATTCCTTCTGACGGATTGTAAATTCTGGCCCAAATCCTATTTATAGAGATGTGTGAAGTCATTTCATTTTAGAATTTTTATTTCATTTTAGTCACTTAATTCTAAGAGAATTCAAAACAGATCTTCTCCATGTTAAGAAGCAAATAATAATCTCAGATCTCAATCTCAGTTGGTGACTTTAGACGGGACGCATTTTTATGAAACGTTTCATACCTTGCTCAACCTTCCTCATTCAGAGTCGGACTCTCCCAGCGTGTCGGAAAGCGGCAGCGAGGAGAGTGGGTCGGGATCAGAAAGCGAAGCGAGCGAGGACAACTCCGATTCGCAGGAAGAAGACGAAGATGAAACGGACAAGAGAAAAAAGAAGAAGGAGTTAAAGAAGCCGGTGCAAGAAAGTGAAAGGTAGAACATGCTTCTGTTGACGAAGAGAATCCTGTAATGTGATCATTCTGGCTCCTTCTCTAACTTTGCTTTCGTTTCCTAGCGAGCAGAGCAGCGAGGAAGAGGACCGGAAGCACAGAACGAAGAGCAAACCACGCAAAAGCGATTCGGAGTCAGAATCTGATGAAGAGGAGGAGGAGGAGAGCGAATCTGAAAACAGCCAATCGGAGTCAGAGGAGTCTGAGTCAGAGGGAGAGGTCAGAAAGAAAAAAAAGGTATTTATTAGTCATTCACTAGAATATTATTGACTCTTCCTGTTTTCCACTCTCCCTAAATCGCTCCACCTATTCATGTCTTCCAGGCAGCCGAATCCAAACCTCCTTCAAAGCCTGTCAAGAAGGAGAGCAAGAAGGAGAAGAAGGAAATGTCTCTGCTCGACCTCGACGATTGTAAGTGACGTCATCCTTGTGGGGGGGGTCAGAAATAATGGCTCACATCAGTAAATCAATCTTTTTGGATCAGGCCGTTGCATCAAACGCTTCTGTTTTTGCAGTCGAGCCCGCTCCTTCTCCTCAAGTCTCGCCCGTCAACAACTTCCTGTCCAGCAGCCTGGCGACGGACCTGGAGGGACTGTCTTTGTCCGACGCCGTTCTCTCTCCGGCGGTGAGTGCTTCGTGTCTCTCACCCCCGTCAGCAGAAGAGAAATCTGTTGGCGTTTTGGTAAACGAGATCAGACGCACAGTCTGAAGGCTAAATGATGTTCAAACATGGGGGGAGTTCTAACTAACAAGGCGTCGCCCCGGTCCGCTGCTTCCAGACCATCGCCCCCTCCAGCGCCCTGAAGACCTACGAGCTGCTGCACCGGATCACGGGGGAGGGTCTGTCGGTGGGGTACTGCTTCAGCCGACAGCCTTTCAGCCCCGACGCCAACATGGTGGCGGTGCAGATGCAGTTCACCAACAGCGCCACCTCCGATGCCAAAAACCTGCACATGGAGGACGCCAAGCTCCAGTCTGGGATGAGGGTCAAAGAGTTTCCCGAGATCGGTGAGCGATGGGATTCCAAACATTCGTCCTCTCAGCCTGTTGCTGCTGATCTTGCGGCCGCCGCTCCGAGCGGCGAGATCCATCCCACCTCTTGCTGACGAGGACTTTGTGTTCTTGTGTCGACAGAGCTGCTGCCTGCAGGCGAAGCAGCCGCGGCGGTGATGGGCATCGATTTCTGCGACTCCACGCAAGCAGCAAACTTCCAGCTGTGGTGAGAACGGATTCTCGAGTGGAAAACGCACGCAGAACCGACCGCAACTTTTTCAATGAAACCTTTATTGTGCCTGGATTTGTTCTCTGGTCACCGCGGAAACAAGACCATACTCCATCTGTGCAGCTCGTGAATCGGTTTTCTTCTATCCGGTTTCAGCACTCACACCAGGAAGTTCTTCGTCTCTATCCAGCCGCCGGTCGGGGAGTTGATGAGGCCCGTCTTCCTGACGGAGAACGAGTTCAAGAAGGAGCAGGGTGAGTTCCAATAAATAGAGAACCCCTCTATGGAAATGAGACACTGTTTGTTGTTATTTAGGATCTCTTTATTGATATTTGGAGATTCTGAATTATAAGTGAATTAAGTGAAGAGCGTATTGCCGTCTCTAAATTTTACCTGCCTCTGCTTTAAAAGGTCGTGTTTAAGAACAGAGTTTGGCATAATTCGGCCAGGTCACAATTATTACATCGTCGCTGGATTGGGATTATTCGAGCAAACTGGAATTATTTTCAATGATAATTGCGGTTGGCTCAAATAGTTGCTGCTGAGTGAAGCTGAAATGTCACTTCTGCATCACTTTTTGACTGTCGCTCATTAAAAACGTTGCCTTGCTATGAAGGGGGGGAGTCTGTTAGCCCTCAGCGCCGCCGCCGGTTGATCTCTCAGGGTGTTTAACTCGTCTACATATTTCTGGTATGTCGGCATCATCAGAGCTCTAGAGATCCTGACTAACTGTGAGCTCTGGCAAACATAGCGACTCTTTAAACATGTGTCGTGTCCCTCTTCGCACTGTAGATGCACTATTACAGAATATAGGTAAGTTGCTTTTGTTAGATTGTTCTTCCCATCCATCTGTGTGCCCACCTCCCTTATAGCCCCCCCCCCCCCACTACCCTTCGCCTGACTCCCCGTCCTCATCGCCAGTAGCTGCAGACTATCCTGTACTAACCTGCATCTTGCAGCGGCTGCTAACACTGCCACGCCGGGAATGCCTGGAAATGTTCCTCCACTGATCCCGACCCACTTCCTAGCGTCATTTAAATAAGAAGCAGCAACATCAGGCTCGGAGCGGCTTTCGATCATGCGCACCGCCGCTCCCATCTCTGTTCTCCAGCTGCTGATAAGCTCCGATGCAATCTGCCCCGCTGCATCGTCACACTTTCTGTCTGGACGGTTCGTTTTAGGTGAGAAACCTGCCGAGCACTGACTGTTTGGGACTTGCAGATCAAAGAGCTCAATGGTTTTTTTTACGTTTTAACAAATGATTTGCCAGCGATTGATTTGTTAAGTAGTTTATTGTTGGTGGCTGCTCTGTATGTAGAATTTTACAGTAATGTTGAATTCATGTGGCGTCGGCGTAATCAATACGCATAAAGAACGCCTGAATAAAAAGCCACTTGCTGAATTAGTTTTTAATGATGCAGAGGCATGGTGGCTGGAAGTGAAAGGTCAGCTATGATCTCAGTTCCCTTGAAGCTTTGAGGAGCGCTGATGTGAAGGATCTTCAGCCTCGATGGAATCACGTTTTACCGGCATCTCTACCATGGAAGCACCATTCCACATTTAATTCAGCATCCTCTTGACCTGCGAATCTCCAAAACCAGTGCCTGGCAGGAGGGCCTGAGGCCGGTTCAGACGGACAGAGAAGCTATTTTGATGCGACATTCCTTAAAGCCGTCCGACGTTAAACTGGGCTTGGAGATCAGAAGCGAGGTCGAGTGACTCGATTATGTTCAGTGAAAATCGAGTAGAGATTTGATGTATTGCGTTTGTGTTATTTCCGTCTGTATATATAAAACAACAAGCAGAACCCTTCTACTCCTGACGGCTGATCCGCTCGCCTGTCTGCAGGTCAGCTGATGGGCATGAACGAGATCACGGAGAAGCTGACCCTTGACCCGACGTGCCGGAACGAGCACGTCATCGTCCAGCGGGTGACCGCCGCCGCCAACCTCAGCAGAGTCCCCTGCGGTTCGGACAAAGAGTGCAGGTGAGCGAGGTCGCCGCCGGCGATCCAGCACCACGCATGCACCGCTGGAGAGATCCTCACGCGGGATCGGTTTTCTTTGACCCGTAAACGTGCTGATTGAATCCTCCCTCCTTCCACTTCTTTGGCTTCGTCTCTATTTCCAACCTTTGCTGCTTTGACCTCAGTCCTCCTGTCCCTCCTCCTGGTCATCCTGTCCACAGGTTTGCAGGCAGGACGGTGACCAGCAGCAGTTTGGTCCTGGTCACCGTGGCGACCAAAGACGAAGGAGCCGCCCAGCTTACGATCAACTGTGAAAAGATGGTGATCGGCACCATGCTGGTGAAGGACATCCTCCTGGCTTTGACGCAGTGACGAGTCCTGTCCTCCTCTCGCGTCGTCTCACCTGTAGCGTCTCCTCCGCCTCGAGCTGCGAGGACGTTTCCTGAAGTTCACTTCCGGCCGTCGACCGTTAAGCTACTCCCATAACGCCGAAGGCTGCAGTAGATGTTTGACAATCAGACATAGTGATGTTGGAAAAAATCTGTCTCTCCCTTTTAGAATTTTTTTTTTTATGTCATTGTCCAAGAACAATTAACTTTTGAAGTCCTTCGGGAATCTGATCGACGAGGGCTTAAACTGAAAATAGAGATTTGTGTAACTTAAAAAGGCTTCAGCTCCACTGAGGCAGAAAGACCTTCCAACAAGAGTGTTTACAGTCCAAATGTCAGATTCGATTCGATCAAAAGACGTCCAAAATGCAAAAGACGCCTAAACCAAAACGCTTCAGTGACATAAAGCTGAAAACCAGCCGAGTGAAACGCTGGTCTTATTTTTTAATGAGCTGTTTTGCCGTCAGACTCTTAAGATATAACAACATAGGTAATAGATTATAGACATAAATGTCTTATTTTCACCATAAAGACATACTGAAGGTGTATGAATGTAACATGTAATAGTAAGGCGTGTTTGTGTGTTGATGCTGACAAACATTTGAGGTAACTTTGTGTGTTTTTCCTGCATTGATCCGAAACCAATCTTCAAATAGACGTGTTTTCTCACATTAGGCTGTGAGATGTGTTGTTTTAGCAGAAATAGATTATAGAACCTGAAATTCCTACGTAATAACAAGCACTTAAAAAAAATGTTGTTTATCGAGGATCTGCAGGTTATTTTATCACCACGCCGACGTGTCGGCGATCAATAGTCAGTTTGCGTTTGATGATTTGATCTCATTTCTCAAGCAGCTGTTCTCATGCCTTTCTGTTTTACGTTCAGGTCAGAGGTCACGTCTTCTCTCGTTGCATTTTTTATATTGAACACACATTTATCCGCTCCTGGAAAATTCAACAACTGTGTTTTACCAGAGGAGCGGAAAACGTGATCAGAAAAGGAGCAAAGAGAAATAAAATGTCATTTTGCTGTTTAAAAAGACGAGAGGGATTCTGAAGCTGCTCTCCCAAACACTGTTCCCGTCAGACGATTTGTTTTACCTGCATCCCGGTACGGTTTATCTGTGTGTGGCTGTGATCCTGAAGTATTCCAACTTTATTTATTATACGAATAAAGATGACAGAAAGACCGTTGTGCTGTTTGTCTCGTGGTTTGGATGCGGCGCAGTGTCATCAAACGCAAATATAACTTTAATTTAAAGCCACGTTAGTGAGCTTTGGTACCTGATCGAGGGGGGGGGGGGGGGGGGGGGGGTCATTCCTCCACCCGACAGGTGGAGCATCACGAGATGCCGATTACGGCACAGGAGGATTTTCACAATAAAAGACACGAATGACAAACGTCTCGTTGGGTGGCGTTACGTGATTTGTTTGAATTTCAACGTGAGTATTCCGGAACGTGAAGGTGTGAATTGATACCAAGGTAAATGGGCGTCATCGATGTCACTGTTAACATTAATTAGTCACTGTTGATGGTCTTGGTTTGTTTACAATAAATACAATAAACAGTGAAAGAGAACAAAAGTGACAAAAGGCCTTTATTATGTGTGCAGGAAGGATGTGAAACATAAAATATTCTTCAGAAAATATTCACATAACCAAAGCTCTGAGTGATCAGATTACTGTGAGACGCCTCAGACTTGTTGTCCAAGGTGAGACAACATATTTTCAGGAAAGGGGCCCCCCATCAGATTCACTCACATAACTTCACTCAAATCTGTTTGTCTGATTGTCAGAAAAAGCTACTGGACAATTTTCAAAGCCGGAGGAGGGATGGAACGAGGGTAAGACGGAAAGGTAGAACACGGGTCTCGAGCCTTCGGTTCCATTTATGGTGAAACGTCACAAAGATTCAGCGATACGAAAGCAGAGAGCCTCAAATCCGCTTCCACAAAGGGGCTGCTTGCTCAGTAACAACATGATCAAAGCAACAAGCGGTCAGGTGAGCGCCGTCTGCTTGGTTTGTGGCAGGAGAAGAGCCACCAGTCCTCCGGCCAGCAGCAGAAGCGAAACCAGCAGGATTGGGACGGCGCAGTTCGTGTCCACCAACTCTCCGAAGGCGATGTTGCCCATGATTGCCGCCACCCGGCCCACCCCCGTGAAGAAGCCGAGGGCAGTGGACCTGAGAGAGAGGAAGAGGAACGCCGAGGACCGGATTTAGGCCATTTAGTAGAGTACAACAAAAGGTTTCTGCAGAATAGCACAAAATTGATAAATTAGATTCTGGTGCAAATCAATCTGGAATTCTAGATTCTAGAACACCCTTCATAAAAGAACCTCGGATATTAGGAACCAGTTCTTCATTCCTGTTCGTCCGTCTTGAGATCTTTTCTGAACGACAATGTGAGTTTTAAGGACTTGTACCGTAGATGGGTTGGGTAAAGCTCTGTTCCCACCACGTCCAGGGCGTTCCAGGTGATCACCGACACCCCACCGAAGACACAGGACATGATCAGACTCTGCAGTTTAGTTTTGACCGTGTAGATGAGGAAGACACTCAGACTGGACAACAGGAGGCTGCAGGCTGCAGGACAAAGAGGCGAGGCCGTCGTCACTTCGGCGCTGAAGCAAAGACGCTTTGTTTTTGGTGCGCGTCTCCAAACTCTAGACTCACCGAGTAGAGCTTTTCCTCCTATCGTGTCCATCAAAAGAATGCTGAAAATGTTCCCCGGGAGGTTGGACGAGGCGATGAAGAAGCCCTCCATGTACACTGGAGACACACGGGAGGTCAAGTCAGGACGGGACGAGGGAGTCGACTAAAACTGACAGCGTCGCTAGTTAGCATGAATCCCTCGTCGTCCCGGATACACACCGGCGGTGTTGACGGGGTAACAGCTGTGGTTGTGGACGGAAGACGAGCGGGACACGTTGGCGCAGGGCGAGCCGCCGTCCTCAAGCCTTTGAAAAAGCTCGGGGAACCACATCCACAGCCCGTAGTAACTACACACACACACACACACACACGCACACGCACACACACACACACACACTGACTATGTAAAATGCTTAAACACGTGAAATCTATCCGACGCTTCGTTTTCTTTGGCCGATCGTGGAGCCTTTTCCTTTCCAACATTCCTTCGGAGCGGTTTCTTCCGTTGACCAACGCGGTTTCTGGCTGTCGATGATAAACTGCTTGTCAGACTTATCTCTCGCCGCCAGCGTGTGTTGAAACGAACCAGTCAGGCTCCTGAAGCTCGACGGACGCGTGCGGACGGGGAAACGGTTCCTCACCCGAAGGAGATGCAGTAGAAGATGACGAGCAGAACGAGGCTCCTGGATTTGAGGGGACCTTTAAAGATCTGCTTGATGGGCGCGAAACCCTGTCGGTGAAACAGAGACATGGTTAAAGTGGAACAAAATAGATCAGCCACAAAGACAAATAGTCCAATTGGAAAGGATCATAATGATATTAAAAGGTATACACACACATATACTTACAAATACTGTGGGAAGGAGCCAAAGTAACTTGTTGATTCTTTGATCTCAAGAGATGATTTACCGATCATTTCTTTGTTTCATTTGGTAATACATTCGTCCCTCGCTATATCGCGGGCCACCTTCAGCGGCTTAACGGCATCGCTGCCGAGCATATGTATTCATATATATATATGTGTGTGTATATATATATATATATATATATATCACAGATTTGTCACCATATTACGGGATTCTACGTTATGTATATGTTTCTATTATTTTGTTGATCAAATAAGCAATTTCTAGCCTAAATATAGAAAATAATAAAACAGCAGCATATAAAATACAGTACTGGTACCATGCTGAACATACTGAAGAACTGCAAAGCTGCAGTAAACGTCATCGTTACTGCACAACAAATTCATCATCATTGTCATCATTCAAGTATCTTCAGTAGCGAGTACCTCGCTCTGCTCTCAGATATTAGTCTGGTGAAGTTTTTACCATGACTCTTATTGTATGGAGCGAGAGATAACAGTGTACGCCATAAAAAACTACTGTACAGTATAGTTCATTTAGGATTAAGAGTACAGGTAGCATTGACAGTGTTTAAGAGCATAAGAAATATACACTACTGTTACTGCATTAGAATAAAAATGTGTTCGTCGGCGTGTGGGAAAGGGTAATACAGTAGAGGGGGGGGGGGGTTCATAAAGGTAAAAACACACGTAAAATAATAAAATAACTGCAATCTGAAGATCTGAATATCTTAGACATTCGAATAGTTTCCACAAAGATTCTAATGGGAATATTTTTATATTTGCTGGCATTTTAAAGAAGAATGATAAAACAGGGCGAAAGCAGCGTTACATCATCGTAAAAGGTTTCCCCCTCTGCATCCTCTCCACATGAATTCAAATTTAACTACTGAATGGAGTAAGACAGCTGTACCTTGTGCATAAATGGCACAAACAGCAGCAAGGAATTTACCGTTTCTGGTCCTGTGGGATTGCTGCACGTCATGTAATCAATATTTTCCTCATTAATAATATAAAATTTGACGAAAATCTCATCTGATCCACTGCTGATTAGGATTATTCCTTATAATATCTGTAGGTTCTAAAGAGAACCGGAGAGGGCACGCAAATCGGTTGAATTCTGAAGGACTTAAAAACATCCAGTTTGATTATTGAACCTGTAGAGAACAGTTCAATAGAAGCAGCGTCGGGTGCGTTCTTCACCCACAGACCTGCGGACGTTCCGACGTTCAGGTTTTACGATACTTACATATTTTAAAATGCAGGCACATCCGTTTCCACACGAACCCTCTGTTCCGTTCTCCCCCTGTTCCTCCCTTTTCTTGGAGTTCGTATACAGACGAAATTCCTTGAAAACATTTCAAGAACAGAGTAACCTCAAAAGTATTTGACTACAAAATTAAAGAATGTGAACAGATTAAACACAAATAAGTAACATTCTGTGAGAAATCACTTTTCTGTTGATTCTACCTCAGTTTTTATATTTAGTTTACATTATTATGTTACATACTTTACCATATTCACACCGTTACTTCTGCGGTTTTATGTCTTGTCTATGTCTGGTTTTAATCGGAGCTGAATATGAATCATAAAAAGGTATAATAGAACTTCAACAGGTTCATACCGGGAAATCCTTTACTTTTCCCATCATGTTGATATTGAACATCTTATGGAACACATGGATTGCCTCTTCCTCCTGACCAGTCTGGGAAAGACAAAGAAAAAAAATTAACTCGGGCCAAAAGGGAAACATAAAATCAGCCTGTAAACACCCAACGCTGGTTCCAGCCTTCCGTCACCTCCATGAGGAACTTTGGACTTTCAGGCATGAGCATCTTGAAGATGAGGGCTGAGGAGAAGCTGGGGATCGAGCAGAGAACCACAAACACTCTCCAGCTCTGGAAGTCCATGTATCCCACAGAGAAATGTGCAAACGTCCTTGGAATCACCAACCAGGCCAGACCTGCAAAGAGAAGCACAGACAACGTGTTATCGCTAAACGCATTACATGATGCCTAGACAACACGAACCACAGAGGTGCTGCAGTCTATCTGCGGCTCTGGGCTTTACCTCGCCCCGGCTTGTGCTACTACAAACCAACCCCGACCTGTCCCAGATACCGCCAGACATGCTTATTAACTTGCTTCATTTTGCACCTCCTCCCACCTGCAGCTAAAATGTTCCCCGCCATCCAGAAAGTGGCCAGAGCGCTGATCATCGCGCCTCTCCTCCGACAGGGCATGAACTCGGAGAAGTAGGAGAAGATAACGGGGATCGACCCGCCGACCCTGCGGAGAGGGAGATATAGTTTTAGCCACCGGTTTAACCTGTTAGACAGGAAGCAGCGCCGGGCCCAACTTGTCTCAGGACAACGAGCTTAACCCAGGAATGTAATTATGCTTTCTGAAGCCTAACCCGAACCCTTTCATTTATCCAGGTAAGGCAATTGACCACAGCTTACCCGATGCCGCTGATGAGCCTCAGGAGCAGGAAGAGCCAGAACCACGGCGCCAGGCTGGCCAGACCTCCAAACAGTCCGTTGACCATCAGAGACACAACCAAGATCCGGCGCCGCCCCCGCTGGTCAGCCAGGTAGCCCCACATGTAGCCGCCAACCATCATCCCTACAAAGGAAGCCATGACAGTCACAGTCTCGTCACCAGCGTTAGCGTAACGTTATTTAGTTCAGACCCCCCCCCCCCCCCCACCCCACAGAGCACGACGTCAGAGAAACGTGTTGTTCCGAGTATCACTGAGGCACAGCGGCAGAAGAAGATCAATATTTGCTCTGCCTTTTTTTAGCTTGTGTATATTTATCTTTCACTCACATAATAAAGTTTCAGGGTGCAGCTGCACTAGATTAGAAACTTTAATTTTTTTTTTAATCCCTGGTTTAAAACAAAGTCAGATCAAAGGGTTATTTCAGTGGTTTTAAGGAATCTTCCAGCGTGTGCAACACTAGAAGGACTTTGGACTATGCATTTCACCAAGGCTGCAAATGACTTCCTGGATTTGCCAACTGATCTTCCTCAAAATCTAATCACCTCTTCCTCATTTCCTCTGTAAAGTCTCGTGAGGTCCATTAAGAAACGGAACAAATGATGGCTTCCCTGGACGGGCCGATGAGGTTTCAGTCTTCCAGCTATTACGAAGTTAAAAACATAGATAGCGTATACGTGCAAGGTAGAGCTCGTGAAGGCACATGTCTGGAGAAAGAACCGAACCAATGACTCATCGATGACATTTCCGGCCGACTGGCCAGAGGGCTGATCAAACACCAGATTCATTTATCGATTCCTTCCGATTTTACCCAGGAAAATGCTGGCCGTCAGCAGCCCCATGTCCAACGAGCTCAGCCGCAGATCGCAGCGCGCCGTCGGCAGGAGGAAAGACACGCAGAGGATCTCCACGGCGTCGCTGGCGTTGGCCCAGCCGCACGCCGCCAACAGCAGCGCGTGGAACAAGCCGAAGCCTGGAGGCAGAAAACCCAAAGTGGTCTGGTCAGCACGGAGGCAGTTACTAGCGAGGCCTCAGCCAGAACGCATTTAGATGAAACCGAGCTGAACACGGTCACATATTCAAATGATTCTTTTTAATATTTTGTCATGTTTATACAAGTTAAAATAAAACCCGTTCCACTAGTTGGAGTCATCGTCGGAAACTTTGCGTTCATCTGTCAAACTGGATGCTTCTCATTTTCCCCTTCGCTAAATTCGATGGAAAGAAACTGACCCGTTTCCTCGACCGCTTCTTCATACGTTAATCTCCTCTTTGTAAACCCGGCGGCGTCGCTCCGATCAAAGATCACTTCGCCTGGAGGGAAACACAAACGGTAACAACCGTTCAGGGAACGTCGACGGTCGGCTGGGAACGCTCCGCGGTCAACCGTCAGAACGTTTCCCAGGAAACGGCCTCAAACTGGACAAGAACACACAGAATTCATTCAGAGAAAACTTTCACCGGTTTTGTTGCAACATTTTTTCCATGCAGTTTTCCAGAAGCAAAAAAATTGTTAAAAAAGGGGTGAAGAATCAACAAGATTGTAAATTTCTAATGCATCATTTGTCCAGCCGTCGATCAACACACATATAAACATAGACGGATCATCAAATGTTAAGCAACGATAATGAAGTCATTAAGGCCGAGTGGTATACAGTAATATACTTACCGGTATCACGAGTACACATTTCGCTTGTACAATCAGTCCTCTGTGACTGATGTTCAGAATTTGACCGTCTGTCTGCGGTTTACACACAAAAATACTACTTTCCTGAGACTTGACAGGAAGGCTGGGAATGAGGAGGAGGAGGAGGAGGAGGAAGGGGCAGCGACTTTTATTCAGATAAAGAGGTGGATCGAGGACTTATTAAACGCCATGACGGTCTTCTCCACGGTGTTTACTAATCACGCATAAACTACACGCCTCGAAACTTCCACCGAATTTAAAATAAATCGCAAAATAAAAGCCACTTTCACGCTTCAGGGCGGAAAACAGCACGCTGCTCATTTCTCTCCCAGCACCGTGACGACGACCCGGGTCACACCGGGAACCGGGAACGGTGTGACCCGGGTCACACCGGGAATCGGGAACGGTGTGACCCGGGTCGGGTCGGTGGATCCGCCAGACGCTTTTCTTGATATAAACCGGGTTCCTTTGAAGAATCTTTCTCTACGGAATCCCGTGCGCGTTACTTCATCACAGAGAGAACTCCGTGCGCGTTACTTCATCACAGAGAGAACTCCGTGCGCGTTACTTCATCACAGAGAGAACTCCGTGCGCGTTGTATTTACCTTCGTCGGAGTTCTGCTCGTCGACGAGCGGCTCGCGCGCCTCGTCGTCTCCGGGATGCGCGTGACGAAACATGGTCCCGAGAATCAGTCGGGAGCATTAGCATCTTAGCTTCGCCCGTCTCCTTCCCGGTGTCACCGAGCCCGAGTCTCACGACGACCGAGCCCAGCTGCCAGCCCACCAGCGGCGTGTCGCTGCGCGATAGCTCCACCGGAACCGACGCGGTAACGCTGGAAGCCGAGGCGGAGACGACGTTACCGCCCCTTGTGGCTCAAAAGGGAAATTGAAGATGGCGACCAGCTCCGAGCGCAGTCCTCCTCCGTTCCCCGAGTCCGAGGACCCGGACGCGCTGGACTCCGAGGAGGTCGGAGGCCGAGACAGCGACGGAGACGACGCGGAAGACCTGTTCGTGAGCGCGGTACGTCCCGGTAGATTCACGGGGAACCCACGCGAGCGAAGCCGCCTCTGGTTCGGCCGCGCTGGCTAGCTAAGCTAACGTCAGCGCGGCTAATTAGCTAAAAAGTTTTGTTTGTTTTCGGAAGGGGTGCGTTTGATTTGTTGTTCGTGTGAAAGAGACACACTCGTGTGGGATTACCGGCGAACAGAAAGCTTTCACCGGAAGGAATTACCGCTTCAGCGGGAGGGAATAGTTTAAAAGTCGTGTTTCTGCTGCTGCTAAATAGTTTGCGCTCTTTGACACCGTCGGTATTGATTTATTCCGGGAACGTCACGGGGTGGAACCCGCGGAGCCGTGATTTAATGACGAGCCGGGGGGGGGGGCAGATAACCAGAACCGCATGTAATCACTTTAATGTCCGTGTTTCGTGCGCAGACGTGATTTGACGTTATGCAAAACTTCCTGGTTGCACTGAAATCTGACCCTTAAGCGTAGCGGCGTCGCGGACCCTCCGGTCCCGGAAGAGGAAGAGGAGGGAGGCCCGGTGAGCTCGAACCGACACGGGGGGGGCGGCGGCGTCGACGTGAAGGCACTTCTGCTTTTTAAAGTTTCTAAATTCTCCATCGTTTTTTTTGAATGAGAGCTTGAGAACGCTCGTGTCACGTGAGGAGCAGCGGTCACGTGGGTGCAACCCGGATGTGGAGTTCAGAGGAGAGATTGGAAAGCTGCTGTCTTTGGGGTTTTGAGTGTTTTTTTTTTTTTTCCCTGCGTGGAAAACTCGAGTCAGCAGTTGTGGACGCGAAAACAACTTGTAGCTGCAGCAGGAAGACGTCATCAGCTGGTCCGCGTGACGTCACGCGCTGTTTCCTGTTTACTCCAGTGAGGTTGAAGTAAATAATGCTGCTCCTTCTCAGTACAGGAAGCATCAAGGCGCTTGATTAGAAGTATTTCCTGATGTCAGTTGAGGAAAATGATTTATTGATTTATCCACGTGTTGATTTACATAAAAAAAAAAGATCCTAACTTTCACTTTTAACAGGACAGACACGAAGGTTCAAGCTTCCTAAATGCGGTAAATGTAAACACTTAAAGATGGCGACTGTTTTCCTCAGAGCTCCCCCCCCCTCGCCGGCATGGACCCCGCTCAGCCCGGCAGCGTTTCGGCGAAGCCTCCCGCCGAGCCCTTGAGCAGCCCAACGGGAAGCGAACCAGCGGGCGAGCTTGTGAGTGAACCCTCGGATGATTTTGTTGACCTAACGAACAACATGGCCGACTCTGCCGAGGCTGAAGGCGCCGACTCGCCTGCGTTCCGTCCGGATGAGCCGACGGATGATTTTGAAGACATATTCGGAAGCGAAACTGAAGAAGCCGGCGGGGGAGCTGTGATGGCGGAGGTTACCGTTGAAGCGGCGGCAGACGACGGCGAGGAGGCCGGCGGCTTCTCGGATGACTCTGGCGACGAGAAAACAGGAAGTGATGCGGAGCGGGAAGCAAAAGAGGCGTCCGCTGCTGCAGTCGTCCATCTCAGTGCTGATCTGTCAGCAGGCGAAGCAAAACCGCCACCTGGTGACAAGATCTTTGACCCTTTAGGCGACTTCCTTAGCGACCCGCCGCCTGCTGCTGGCGCCAGAAAAACCAGCCCGGCGACGGTCGCCCCGTCCGACGGCGAGGGAAGCGGCTTGTTCGCGGAACCACTGCAGGCTAAATCCGCCAAGCAGCGACAAAGAGGCTTCTCCGAGGAGCCCGGCGGGGATCTGGTCGGCGAGCCGCTGGGCGCCGCCTCGAAGTCGACCATCAGCAAAGAGCGGAAGGACCAACCGGAGACGACCAAAGCTCCCGGGGGCGGGAGCGGCGCCGGTGGGTCTCTGCACAAGGGCAAGCCCGGAGGACCGACCGACATCTTCACGGAGGAAGCGGTCGCCACGGCGCCGGGCTCCAGGAACAACGGGGTCCTCTCTGAAGAGGAGACGGACATATTCGCCGGTAGGTCCACGGGTCTCCATGAACGTTTACCGGAAGCACCAGATGGTCGGATCGGGGTTAAACGGTGTGTCCGCTGTTTGTTGTCTCGCCGTCTGTCCTCTAGTCGTTGTAGACGGTTGCTAGGTAATGAAAGGAGACAGATTGAGGGTGGCTCGCGGCATCGGGCGCACGTTGTCAGACCGGGGATGAATTTCACGGTCGATGTCTCCGGGGCAAACACCGGGAGAATAATCAAATATTATCAAACGGGATCGCCACTTTAAACTAGAAAAGCACTCGGAGAGCGCAGACCTCCGCCAAGCAGCTCGTTCCCCTCCTGATTGGGTTTACACCGTCCACATGTTGATCTGGATCCTCAACAAAAGGTTCTAGATTGTTCTTGGTATCGTTACACATCAACCATGAAAAGTAAAAGTGAATCTGATCTCTGAGTCCATAAATGGAGTTTATAATTTTAGAATTCAATATGTTTTTCTTTTTTCTGACCATTCTGGATCTGATCCAGATGGAATTCGGTGGTGAGATAGAGCCCCCCCCCCCCCCCCCCCAGCCTACATGACTGTGTCAACATCCATAAACGTTGGTCAATAATCAACCGACTGCATTGTTAGCAAAGATTTCAAAGTGATCCAGAATCCAGGATCTCTTCTGGATCGTCACCAAAACCTAATCAACTGTTCCTGGTAACGTTTTATCATCAAGATCCGTCCGGAACATTTTGAGTTATCTTGATGACAGACAGACAGACAGACAGACAAACCAACGGCGGCGGTAACTCCACCTTCCTCGTCTTCCTCTGTTACAGAAGCCACAGTGGAGCTTTCTCTGGACAGCCCAAGGAGTGAGAGGAAGACCAGTGCGCCGGCCAAGCCGGCGGCGCCGCTCCCGTCGTCGTCCACGGCGACCAGTCTGAGCCAACCTCAGTCTGCGGCGCTGGAGCAGGTACGTCTCTGAACCCGAGGGAGTCGACTCGGCGTGTTTGTACGTTTCATTCTGCTGTACGCGGCACCGCATGGACGTCTTCTCTTTCAGTTGGACGAAGAGGAAGAAGAGCAGGAGGATAAATTTGACATCTTCGTCTCGGTCAAAGACCCCGAAAAAATAGGTGAGGCCTTCGCCGTCCTTCCGTTATCGCAGCGGACATCAAGCGAGCGTCAAATCTAACGCCGCGGACGTCTTCCTGTCGCTTCCAGGGGACGGGATGAGCGCCTACATGGCCTACAAAGTGACCACGGAGGTAACGTCTCTTCTTCTTTGGTGCCGAGGCCTTAGCCGGTCGGCAGTAACGCATGCAAAGGCGACGATCTCCGTTTCAGACGTCGCTGCTCATGTTCCGCAACCAGACCTTCTCCGTGAAGCGCCGCTTCAGCGATTTCCTCGGCCTCTACGAGAAGCTGTCGGAAAAACACGCTCCCAACGGATTCATCGTGCCCCCGCCGCCGGAGAAGAGCATCCTGGGTAGGCCGGTTGGGTTTCACCGTCCCCCCCCCCCCCCCCCCCCCCCCCCCGAGGTCCCGGGAATCTGCTTCAATGTTGTTTCGTGCAGGAATGACGAAGGTGAAGGTGGGAAAGGAAGATTCCTCGTCTGCAGACTTCGTCGAGAGAAGAAGAGGATCTCTGGAGAGGTGGGCGAGGACGTTCCCGTCTTTCAGCCGAAAAGGAAACGCGTCTTTTATGGGTTCCATGCCCTTCCTCATCCGACAGGTATCTGCAGCGGGTCGTCACTCATCCGTCACTCATCCAAGATCCTGACGTCCGAGAGTTCCTGGAGAGAGAAGAAGTAAGAGCTGTTCCATAAACCGGTACCCATAAGCCCGTCTGGTACCCGTAAACCCGTCTGGTCCTCTGTGATCATCCTCCCGCTTGACCTCCCGCTTGACCCGCCTTTGTCTCCGCCTCCAGCTGCCCCGGGCGGTGAGCACCCAGGCTCTGAGCGGCGCCGGCTTCCTGAAAATGATCACCAAAGCAACGGACGCCGTCAGTAAAATGACCATCAAGATGAACGAGTCCGACATGGTGAGGAACAGGGCGACCTCCCTCAGCCAATAGAAACCCAGCTGCTCTGCTACTGGGGGGAGGGGGGGGGGTCCCGGTCCCGGTCCCGGTCCCGGCCTCTGACTCTTTGTTCTGCTGCAGTGGTTTGAAGAGAAGCTGCAGGAGGTGGAGGCTGCAGACCAACATTTCAGGAAGCTGCATGCTCTGGTGGAGTCGCTGGTCGTCCACCGGAAAGGTCGGTCGTCTTGCATAGAGAGACACGAGGGACGGATTCTGGTCCCAGGTGTCTCCAGGGTCCGTTCAACAAACGCCCCCCCCCCCTCGTTTGTCTCCTCGCTTCCAGAGCTGTCGTTAAACACAGCCGGCTTTGCCAAAAGCACGGCCATGCTGGGCAGCGCCG
This sequence comes from Brachionichthys hirsutus, assembly GCF_040956055.1. Lineage (NCBI taxonomy): Eukaryota > Metazoa > Chordata > Actinopteri > Lophiiformes > Brachionichthyidae > Brachionichthys > Brachionichthys hirsutus. The sequence continues at coordinate 12,034,794 of NC_090901.1, forward strand.
AGGACAACACCGCCCTGTCCCGAGCTCTGTCCCAGCTGGCGGAGGTGGAGGACAAGATGGAGCAGCTGCACCAGGACCAGGCCGCCAACGACACCTTCCGCTTTGCCGAGGTCATCACGGATTACGTCCGGCTGCTGGGCGCCGTGAGGGTAGGGAGCCAAGCGGGGAAACGGGGAGGATTCAGTACGGCAGGGGCGCCTTTAAGGACAGTCGGAGGGAAAAATAAACGCTGGAATCCGACGCCACGGCTCATCATAAGCCGAGTCGTGTTTGTCGTTTTGATTTGTTTTCGGTCGTCACAGTTTCATCAAAAAGTCACGCGCATCTTCCCAGGAGACGCTGCACGTGGAAAAGTACATGTGAAATGAGCTTCTGCCCCCCCTGCCCCCCCCCCCCCAGGGCTCGTTTGACCACCGGATGAAGTCGTGGCAGCGCTGGCAGGACGCTCAGGCCGCGCTGCAGAAGAAGAGGGAGGCGGAGGCCAAACTGCTGTGGGCCAACAAGCCAGACAAGCTGCAGCTGGTCAAGGAGGAGATCGTCGAGGTGCGTCGCCAACGGCAACAACCGGCGTCTAGCCCGGAGCGACATGAACGCCTCTGCTCTCGTTGACAGTGGGAGGCGAAGGTGACGCAGTACGAGAGAGACTTCGACCGAGTGTCTGCGACCGTGCGTAAGGAGGTCGTCCGCTTTGAGGTGCGCCCGTTGTCCCCGACGACGCTATTTACCCGACGGACGGAGGCGTCTGTCGCGACTGATTCCGTGTTTTCCTTCAATCGTGCAGAAAGAGAAGACCAGGAACTTCAAACGGCAGATCGTTCAGTACCTGGAGTGTCTGCTGAAGTCCCAAAAGCAGGTAGTTCACTTAGTGAATTAGAAACTGAACCCTCGTGTTTGAACCTGAACATGAGCTCTTCCTCCTCCTCCTCTTCCTCCTCTAGCTGATCAAATACTGGGAGGCTTTCCTCCCGGAAGCGAAGGCCATCGCCTAAACGTGGAGCGCCGACCCTCTGGACGACGGGCTGGGCCGCCGCCTTTTTTCCTCCACTTTACCTCTTGCCTTTAAACCAAGGAGAATGCGTGCGTTGCCGAGGGCGATCCAATCAACCTGCGTTTTGTTTAATCACCTTTAACATATAGCTCTGTATTCATAATTGTAATTTTTCATTTAACCGCCGACAAATATTTCCTTATGTAGACGAAAGGATCTCGCAGATGCAGAGATTTGGGCACACGGAGAAAGAGAGGGAAGCGTCGACGAGTGATTCCGTTTATTCGCCTCCCCGCTGTCCGGCGCTCCGCGGCGGCGGCGCCTTGTTTACAGCGTCCGACAGTCGAGTTCTGTTCTTAATGAATCAAAGGGACGAAAAGTAAATTCCAGAATCTTGAGCACTTCCACCAGGTGGATCGAGCGCCTGAGTAGCAGCCGTACGTTGCTGGGGGGGGGGGGGGCTTGTAACTACACGTTTGTGCCTTTTGAGTGAGACCGGAGTGTCGGTTCTGATCCGGTTTGGCCGAACGTCGTCCAATCACCACGCAGCAGCAGCCGGCGCCGAGGTTAAAGTTGCATCTCCAGATGACTATTGACCCTCCAGGTTCTGCAAACGGTTCCTTTTGGATCCACTTCTTCCTGTCGGTGACCCCGCAGGGTCCAGAAACGGTAACAGGGTCTGCTGCTGGGGCCGTCTGGCGTCTGCAGGCGGATCCAAAGGCCGTCGCATCTTAGGGTTCTGACTCGAGACCTTCTTCTTCCAAGGAAATCTCGTTTGACGTGAAACCCGCAGGATCAGCGCTTTTGCACACCAGTCCAAATCGCCACTTCCACTCGCGGACATTTCTCTGACTGTTTTTTTCCTTTATAATTTACGTGCGTTCTGTTGATGAGGTCACGCTCGGAGGCGCTTGCTGTCCTGCTGAGTCACCACTTCTCAGCAGTCACGGAAATGTCTTGTCGAATCAATAAAGGTTGCACTGTTTACACTTAGATCGGATCTGCGTGTTTTATCTCTGGCGTTTACTCAGCGCATCTGGGTCGTGAGTGAATGACCTTTGACCTGGACCCAGAAGGAATGGGATGAAATGCTCCTTTAAGGGAACTTTATTACCGAGGGATGCTTCAGGCGTACAGAAGAGGATCGTTTCCACCGATGATGAAACATGCCGCACCTCAAACAGGAAGTGTTTATTCTTACCGACTGTAAAACGTTTAATGCTCCTCTGATAACAGATAGTCTGTGGGGAGCTCAGTGATGCAAGCAATGGCGACAGATCTTACTTTCACTTCCTAGAACTCGTATCAGGAGGTAACTGGATCGATTGTAAAAGGTAATCTGAGGAAATATTAACAGAAGATCAATTTACACAAGATTTTCTTTTGTCCGCAACAAGAACTCTGGGCGGCTGACATCAATTCTGCAGAGAGGAAGACCTCCGCCAGCGAGCTGGAGACGGGCCTCGGTCCGACTCGGATCCCGTTAAGTGTTTGAAAGGATGAATACAGGATACATTCCTGCCAGATTCAAAAAGATACCGACGCCAGGAGAAAACGGCTGCTTCCTGATTAACTACTGAACTAATGTTATCAACGTGGATCCACTCGCTAACGTTCAGTCTTATTATACTTCGTATAATAATGCAGACTAAATAAATAGAGACCGTTGTTTCTGGTGTGAATCAACGTACTGAGCTGCTTGGCGGAGGTCGGCACTCTGAGTGCATTTCTACTTTAATATGGGAGAGAGAGAGTGTAGAGCACCTTAAAACAACGCGTGTGTGTGTGTGTGTGTGTGCGTGCGTGCGTGTGTGTGTGTGTGTGTGTGTGTGTGTGCAGTACTGAGCACCGTGTTCTTCTAGTTTAACAGAAAGACAGATTTCATTTCTTCTTGGTTTATGTCCATGACGACAAAAACGACGCCTCAGAAATCGGCAAATCCATCCTCCGATGACAAAACACAGACGCAAAGGTCGTGACCTCGGCCCCAGTCCTCAGCGAACGCCACCGGTGGATTTTTGCCCCCCCCCCCCGTGAGGAGAAACGCTGCCGAATCGCTCATGGGGTGCAGAAGTAGCCGTTCTTCCGCCGCCGTGTCGTTCCGATGGGCCGTTTTCAGTCGGCGCCGACGACAGGCCGCTGTCCGTGAACCTCGGGCACGTTTGGTTAAAGCGGGCTGAAGGCTGCTTTCAGAGAAAAGTCCGAGCAACGAATCGAAGGTGTCCTCCGTGCCGGAAGAGGAGGACGTCCGTCTCCGTGTCCAACAGGGCGGTGACCAAGAAGGACTTTCCTTGGCTCGTCTGCAAGAGAGCAAAGACACAGCTTTCAAGGAACGCCGCCCGGCGCCACTCGCCACACGCCGTGAGCTCAGCCGGTACCTTCACGGCGAGCCGCTGCCGTGGACTCAGGCTGCCGGGGACGCTGACGGTGAAGCGCTCCTTCCCGGTGAGCTCCAGGGACGAAGCGTTCTGCTCGGGCAGGAACTGGAGCGGCAGGATTCCCATTCCCACCAGCTGCTTCCTGTGTAGCTTCTCAAAGCTCTCGGCGAGGACGGCTCGTACCCCCTGCAGCCGGGAACACCGGCGGCGTGAGCTGCCAGCCAATCACGTCACCCGTTTGTGTGTGTGTGTGTGAAGGTACCAGCAGGTACGGTCCCTTAGCGACCCAGTCCCTGGAGTTCCCGGAGCCGTAGTCCTTCCCTGCCAGGATGATGAGGGGAATTCCCTCCCTCTGATAGCGCTCGGCTGCCTCGAACACGTCCAGCTGGAGAGACGGGGGGGGGACATGCCGGTAACTCCTCCCACATGCGACTCCGGGTCCCTGAACGCACCTCCCTGCGGGTTGGACTCACCGTCTGGCCGGAGGGAATGTGCAGAGTCTTGGGGCCGGGTTTGCCGATGAATCGATTTTGGAGCTTGATGCTGGCGAACGTGCCTCTGGTCATCACCGCGTCGTTCCCCCTGCGGGCGCCGTACGAGTTAAACTCCCGAGGCGTCAGGCTGAAGGAGGAAGTGACAGCGTTCAGCGACACTCGCACGTCCGACACGAAAAGGGTCGATCGGCTTCAAGCGGGCGTCGGCCCAGAAACGAACCGTTTGCTCAGCAGGTACTTGGCAGCGGCGCTGACCCGGGCGATGCTGCCGGCCGGCGAGATGTGGTCCGTGGTCACTTCGTCTCCCAGGAAGAGTAAGGCGTGAGCGCTTTCTAGCGACCGGGGAGGCGGGACGTCTTCGCTCTGAGCCAATGAGAGGCAGAGGAAGAGGCGGCTCTTACATTCTAAGCCGCCGTGCTTAGCGGCACGAAGATAATCGGCGCCGCGCCGCGGAGGCTCACCAGCTTGCTGAAGAAAGACGGCGGCCGGATATACGTGGACTTGTGATCCCACGGGAAAAGCGCCGAATCGGCACAGTCCAGGTTGTTCCAAAACGCGTTCCCCTTCTGGGGGGGGGGGGGGGGGCGCAAAAACATTTATGGCGTCGCCGTTTCCTTTGAATTCACGTCGACAAGGAAGGAAGGAAACGATGACGAGCATCTTCCTCACCTCCATCCGTTCCTTGGCGTCCTTGAAGATGGAGGAGATGACCGTGTCCTCCTCAGTCCGCTGCACCTCCTCCCTGGAAGGCCAGACGTCACAGAGGAACACCTCCTTCCCCTCTGGAGTCACACCTGCAGCCACAGGAGCGCAATCACGAGCCGAGTTGTCATTGGTCGGTTTCTCTCAGGCTGACTCTTATCTTCTTACCCAGAGGCTCCTTCTCAAAGTCGATTCCCACGGTGCCCGCGAGAGCATACGCCACCACCAGGGGGGGCGAGGCCAGGTAGTTGGCTCGCACGCAGTCACACAGGCGGCCCTCAAAGTGCCTGTTGCCGGAGAGAACGCCACAAGCGACCAGGTTCCCCTGAAAGGCGGGGCGTGGTCAGGTTTGGGTCGGTTCAGCGGCGTAACGCTTTGATCTCAACGCTACCTCTTTGATCGCCGCCACGACGGCTTCCGGTAGCGGCGCCGTGTTCCCGACGCAGGTGGCGCAACCGTAGCCGATGACCTCGAACCTGAGAGGTGACGGGGAAACGAATGTAAAGGCTCCTGTCGGCATGACGACGGGCCGCGATCGGATCGTTGGCCCCCTCGCTCACCCCAGCTGGCTGAAGTACGGCAGGACGCCGCTGGCGCCGAGGTAGCGAGTGACCATCCCACTTCCAGGAGCCAGGCTGGTCCGAAGGTAAGGCTTGACGACAAGCCCCGCCTCCACAGCCTTCTTAGCCAGGAGACCTGTCAATCAAAAGAACCTCATTAGGCCCGTTTGTTTTGTCACGCCCCATCGCAGCATTCACGGCTCTCATTGGTTGAGCCGAAGCCGCTCTGATCCGGCCGTGAATGTTTTGATATTTTTCATGCACTTCCTTTATTTCCCCTCTAGAAAAACGAAAGGAAGGCGAGGTGCAGCGGCTCTGGAACTATCCGACCCGCCGGCGGCATCCCGCTCGGATCAAACGCCGGACGCCGCGCGGCCGCTACCTGCAGCCAGCATCACAGACGGGTTGCAGTTGTTGGTGCAGCTGATGACGGCGGCGACGACCACCGAGCCGTGGACCAGACGATATTCCTGACCGCAGTGCAGGAAAGGAATCTGGACGTCCTGCTTCTCCTTAGAGACGTGGAAGCCTTTGAAGCCGACCTGCCGGGGGGGCGGGGCAAAGAAAGGAAGCGTCTTGTCAGACCGATGTCAATAACGTCCTCGCCAGCGTCCCGGCCGGTTTGTTACCTTCTCATCCAGGCAGCTCTGGAAGTCGTCCTTCACGCTGCCGACCGCGACTCTGTCCTGAGGCCTCTTGGGGCCGCTCACGCAGGGAACCATGGAGCTCAGGTCGATCTCCGTCACCTGCTCAAAGACCGATCATTTCCTCGACCGCACGACAGTCAGGAATAAATCTACTCTGTACATTTGAACATTCTTCTGAGGGTTCTTTACCTCGGAGAACTGCGGATCCTCTGAAGGATCCTCAAAGCGGCGGAAAAGTTTAACCGCCTTCATGTAAGACTCCAACAAGTCGAGTTTGCCCCGGGAGAAATCTGGAAGAGGAATTCATTCAGGTTAGCTTAACGGGTTTAACGTATGGCAACTGCTTCAGAATGCAGGGGGGGGGGGGCGACAACCAGACGACTCACTAGTCCTTTCAAAGTGCTTGAGTGCGACTTGGTCGACGGGGAAGAAGCTGACGGTGGCGTTGTACTCCGGGCACATGTTGGCGATGGTGGTCCGGTCGGGCGCCGACAGCTGGGAGACGCCCGGCCCGAAGAACTCCACGAACTTCCCAGAGATCCCCGCTTGCCTCAAGTGCTGGGAAGACGGACAAACGCGACGGATCAGTAAACGGCGAGCGGCAGGGCCGGACGCCTAAAGAGCAGAATCCATCTGCTTTGGGTTGGGGAGGGCGGGGAAAACAGGAAGTGGGAACAGGGAGTGGGAACAGGGGCTACCTTCGTGATGCCGAGGACAACGTCTATGGAGGTGGTCAGGGGGTTGATGGCGCCCACCAGCTTACAGCCCACCACCCGGGGGAGGGTCAGAGACACCGGCTGGCCCAGCATCACCGCTTCTGACTCGATCCCGCCCACGCCTGCAGGAGGAGGAGCAGCAAGACGAGTTCATCGCCACGGCAGCGCTCCTCAGGGCAACAAGCACGTTAGAGGCGGAGGCGGTTTACCCCAGCCCAGGACGCCCAGGCCGTTGATCATGGTGGTGTGCGAGTCCGTTCCCACCACGCTGTCGGGGTAGACCAGTCCGTCCCGGACCTGGATCACTCGGGACAGGTACTCCAGGTTCACCTGGTGGACCGCACCAACGTCCGGGGGAACCACGTTCACGTTCTTAAAGGCTTTCGAACACCACTGATCCGTGGAGGAGTGGAAGAGGGAGACGCTTTTTAACGACGACTTCATTTCGTCCTTTTGATTAAACGCACCAAATAAAGAGACTCTCTCTTTGATGTACCTTGAAGAACTGAAGCCGCTCTTTGTTTCTGATCAGCTCCATCTCCTGATTCTTCAGGGCAGTGTCGGTTCTACAGAAAGAGAGGAAGAGTTCAGTCCGTCTGCCTCGATCGATCCAATCAGAATGTCCCATGTCGAGTGGAACGTACTCAGACACAGGCTGGAAGTGGAACGGGCAGAGGAGAGGCGTGTTCTCGATCTGCTGGACGGACGCCGGAGGTCGACCCGGCAACGCTGGAAGGTCACCGCAGGCGGCTTTACTGCAGGGGCCCCGCTGGCCCCCGCACTGGGACCCCCCTCTGGACAGAGGGCGGGCGGGGGTGGACCGGGACGAGCCTTGGCTCTGATTTGGGCCCGCTCCCCCCCCTGGGTTTGGGGTATTCTGTATGGCACTGCGAGGAAACGTAAAAGTCACACCAAGCAGAACCAAACGCAGTCAGCATTCAGACGGACGACGCACCATTTGCTAAAATCGATCTGAAACGAGTGATCTACGATGAGGTCCGTGGGGCATTTGGGGTTGACCAGGCTGGGGTCGGTGCCATGTTTGGCCACAGCGTCCCGCATGGCTGCCAGGTCCACCATGGCGGGAATTCCACTGTCAAAGGAAAACCAGCAGCAGGCAAACGGTCACGCCTGGATTTAAAGGCTGCGTTCAGCGCAGCACGTGAAAACACGAAGCCCGCAGAACGTACGTGAAGTCCTGGAGAAGGACTCTGGCTGGAGAGAAGGGAACCTCGGCTTTATTCTGCTGCTGCTGCCAGTCCAGGAGGTTCTGCACGTCCTCCTCTTTTGTGTGGAGGCCGTCGCAGTTCCGAATCGCCGCTTCCAGCAAGACGCGGATGGAAAACGGCAGCTTATCTGGAGAGAGAGAGAGCGCAAAAGGGGAAAACACGATGCAGTTCAATTTAGATTTAATAAATAGATGTATTGTATGCAGAGGATCCAAAGACTAATACAGGCTCGAAGAAATACAGAACTCGACAGGAAACACGTCTGAACATTCTTTATTTCATGTTGATTAACGTCCCACCACTTCGTTTGTAAACGTCAGATGTCCTGAACTCACCATATCGTGGATCATTTAATTTCTGTGGGTTGAAGAACTGGATCCCGCCATCTTTGAGGGTGTCGATTAGACGGCCATAGGGGTGATCTGCAGAGGGGGGGGGGGGGGGGGGTATTAATTATTAAAATAATAATCAACAAGATGCTGTAGATCTAAACTAAATTCACCGGACCACAGCGGGCTGAACCGGACTGTGTTTACAGGAATACATTTTGATGTTTGTCGGCACCTCAAAACACTGAACTGCCGAAATCCGTCAAATAAACCAGAGTGGATTTAACCACGCCGGAGTTTGTGTATCCAGACACAACCCTAGTCTGGATACACAACTTTGATCTAATCCCTCACCAACTCGAGCGTGGAAGAGTCGACATTAAAGACTGAGGAACAAATCTCGTCTGCCTGCAGCGTTGTAAAGCGAGTTCATGCAGGGTGCGGCGAGTGAGAGATTTGCTGCAGCCTTGAAAAAGAATCTGGAAGAAAACTGTTCCGTCTCATTTGTGTATTAAAATAAAGACCAAAGGTAGATGAAGGGAAAAGGCTGCGATCACAATGACATTCTCCTCTGAGGCTGCAAAGACGAAGCCAAGGCCAGAACCCTGAACACGATCGTTGCATCGTTCTTCTCCGGGGTCGCTGTCAACACTGTTGGGTCACAAACTCAGAAAGCTACACTGAGAACCGGCTATAAAACACAAGAATAATCACGTAATCCCGCAGACACCATGTCGTGTGCACGTCACTGAACTGCTTTAGTGAACAAATGCATAATGATAGAGCAACGCAAGTCCCCACATGCGCAAACATGAACCAGTTTGACGCAAACGCCTTTTGCATAACCAAACGCTGACAGTGAGAGCAGCTGCGCTTTCAATTGAGAGATATTCGTATAAAAAGGACTAAAAATAGATCGGGATAAAAGCTGCTGTTTATTATTGACACGTATCTGTATACAAATATAACAGCGACGAACCAATGAGGACGATCCACTTTAGAGAAATGCAATTGAATTTGGGTCCGACTTTGAGCAGATGCTAGCTTGTTGTAGCCTGGTCGAAAGTGAGTGTTGCGAGTTGCTGCAACAAGCTAGCGAGTTGCTACAACAAGCTAGCGAGTGTTGAGAGTTGCTACAACTAGCTAGCAAGTTGCTACAACAAGCTAGCGAGTGTTGAGAGTGGCTACAACTAGCTAGCGAGTGTTGAGAGTTGCTACAACAAGCTAGCGAGTTGCTACAACAAGCTAGCGAGTGTTGCGAGTTGCTACAACAAGCTAGCGAGTATTGCGAGTTGCTACAACTACCTAGCGAGTATTGCGAGTTGCTGCAACAAGCTAGCGAGTTGCTACAACAAGCTAGCGAGTGTTGAGAGTTGCTACAACTAGCTAGCAAGTTGCTACAACAAGCTAGCGAGTGTTGAGAGTGGCTACAACTAGCTAGCGAGTGTTGCGAGTTGCTACAACAAGCTAGCGAGTGTTGCGAGTTGCTACAACAAGCTAGCGAGTGTTGCGAGTTGCTACAACAAGCTAGCGAGTGTTGAGAGTTGCTACAACAAGCTAGCGAGTGTTGAGAGTTGCTACAACAAGCTAGCGAGTGTTGAGAGTTGCTACAACTAGCTACCGAGTTGCTACAACAAGCTAGCGAGTGTTGAGAGTGGCTACAACTAGCTAGCGAGTGTTGCGAGTTGCTACAACAAGCTAGCGAGTGTTGCGAGTTGCTACAACAAGCTAGCGAGTGTTGAGAGCTGCTAACACCAGCCCTTATCGTGAAGCACACTCGCTAAACTAGTCACTTACCGTTCTGCTGCTACCGCTGAGAGATAAGGAACTCGACACAAATGCGGTTTTATTCGAAAGGAAGCGACGTTTCAGGCAGAGAAAAAAACACTTCGGTTTTCTCCCGACCGGTTTAATCGTCTCACTCTTCGCTAGTTGAAAACAACCATCGCCAGGCTTGCTAATGTTAGCATCGACGTCTAATGTCTGCCGCCGGGCTATTGTTCGTAAAACGAACTGCATGTGAACGGCGGCTATTTTTAACGGGATGGTGCCGTTCTTTATCGATTCCCGCCTTTCCGGATGACACGCTGGCAGGAGTTTATCTGAGCAGAAGACATCTCTTTACCTTTGAGTGGGGAAGCGACCGCCATGATGACTTCTGAAATCAACACGACCCTTTCCCACGACTGGGCACGAGCGACAGCCAGCCGGCCAATCAGAACACAGATATTTAAAGCCACGCCTGCTCACCGGTGGCTAAGAAAATTAATCATAAATAGAAATAAAATATCTAAAAAATATATATATATAAACATATACGCATTTGTGTATGTATATTATACACACATACATATGTGGATGCAATGTCTGATATATACAGTATACTGTACAGTATGAAAATATAGATTGACGTAGGAATTCAGTGTATTACTATCGTCACACCAGAAGGGGGTGGTAGTTCCGCATTTTGAACAGACCAATTTTAAAACCAACGAAGAAATAACAATAGCTTCCTACGTTTTGCTCGGACATTGAACGCACCGTTGCACAGATAAACAAGCTGCCAGCTAGCCAGCAGCTAGCAGCTAGCTGGCATAAACGTGACGGTGTGCGCCGCAGGAAGCCCCTCCCCGGACGGATTCTTCAGCGGTGACGTAATAAATGTTTGCGAAGCGACGCGGACTTCAGTCGAACGCGACTCCTGACCTTTGACCTCCAACAATGTTTACTGGCAGCGGCGATGGACGGAAGAGACGGCCCGCCTCGTAGCAGAGCAGGCCGCACGGGTTTAGCGTCAGTGACCGCGGAGGCTGAACCGGGACTCCGTGACCCGTGACGGGTGAGTTTATCCGTTAACGTTTGTGTTTAATCTCCGGAATGCTTCCGCTAAAGTGCGGCTCGTGATGTTAGCTAGCTAGCGCGTGCTAGCTCCTCAGATCTCCAGCAGCGGACAGGCTGAAAAGAACATGTAAGATTTCAATTAATCAGGAAACCTGGTTGAGGTTGTTGTTTTTAAAGACTCGGCGGATGTTTGTGTTCCTGGCAAAAAGGCTAGCATGATCCGAGCCGGCGGTGCACGAGCTGTCCGGATCTCCTTTAAAGGGACAATTAAAAATATTAGACATTAATTAACATCACTTCTGCTTTAACATGTCCCGGCGAACCAATAACATGTTCCGTTGTTCATCAGCACACCTGTAGGTCTTGGGGGTCAAAGTTCAGCGCTGCTTGGTGACGTCAGATATGAACTAACTGTCGAGGTGAAAATATGAGATTTATTTATTTTTAACCTGTGAAGGCAGTGAATAATAATGGTGATTACGCGATGAATTTTAATTCGCATTGTTCCTAAAACGCCTCGCTTTAACCGCTGAGTGTCAGAGCTGAACCTTTTCCTGCTGTTCAACAATGTTTCTACTCGTTTAGAAAGATCAAATGTCTTTTTTGCTAACGCTTTCACGCTCATCGCTGCAGGTGTGATGGCGGTCGGCGGGCTGGCCACTGCTGACACCTGGCTTTAGCGGCGCGGCGCGGCGGCGCCCCGGGCTAGCTGGCACCATGCAGCAGAAAGGCGCCATCCGAATCATCGAATGGGAGGACCTGGACAAGAGGAAGTTCTACTCCCTGAGCGTGTTCATGTCGTTGACCACCAGAGCCACCGTCTACCCAGCCAGCCTCATCCGCACCCGGCTCCAGGTCCAGAAGGGGACGGCCCTCTACTCCGGCACCTTCGACGCCTTCTTCAAGATCCTGCGGGCCGAGGGCGTGCGGGGCCTCTACCGCGGGTTCATGGTCAACACGTTCACCCTGGCGTCGGGGCAGGCCTACATCACCACCTACGAGCTGACGCGCAGATACGTGTCCCGCTACTCCCCCAGTAACACGGTGAAGTCGGTGGTGGCGGGAGGCGCCGCCTCCCTGGTGGCCCAGACCATCACCGTGCCGATAGACGTGGTGTCCCAGCAGCTGATGATGCAAGGACAGGGGGGGGAGCACCTGGGGCGCTTCAGGGCCAAACCCAAAACGGCGCTCGCGGCTTCCAAGCACAAGCCGACCTTCGGCCAGACGCGGGACATCACGGTGCAGATCTTTGCAGCCGACGGCTTCAGGGGGTTCTACAGGGGGTACGTGGCGTCGCTGCTCACGTACATCCCAAACAGCGCCCTCTGGTGGCCGTTTTATCACTTTTATGCAGGTGAGTCCTGTTGCAGAAATAAAAGCCTGCGACCGCTCGCTTTTATATTCACTCTTTCTGTCCCGTGCGTTTGCAGAGCGGCTGTCCAGCTTGGCGCCGAGCGAGTGCCCCCATCTGTTTCTGCAGGCTTTGGCGGGACCAATGGCGGCAGCGACCGCCTCCACCATCACCAATCCCATGGATGTCGTTCGAGCGAGAGTGCAGGTAAACGCCGGACGCTCCACACCGCAGCATTTGTTGCATTGGAACTCGCATCCGCGCGTAAAAAAAAATAATTAAAAAATCCAAAATGGCATTTATTTACGAGGAAGTGACGGTTTAAACTCTCCCGTCTGTAAAGGTGGAGGGACGGTCGTCGGTCGTTGGGACTTTCAAGCAGCTTCTGGCGGAGGAGGGCGCCGGGGGGTTGGCCAAGGGGCTGTCGGCCCGCATCATTTCCTCTCTGCCCACGTCGTTGCTCATCGTGCTGGGATACGAGACTCTGAAGAAGCTGAGCCTTCGAGCTGATCTGATAGACTCCAGACACTGGTGAGAGGCCGGAGCGAGCCGGAGCGAGCCGGAGCAGCCGCGAGGCGTCTCCGGTCTCCGTTGCTTCAGCGGCGAGACGGCTGGCGGCGTTGGTCTGTTGCGTGCGTTTATTATTCCAGGAGTTGCGTAACCCCACCCCTTCCTGTGTCGCCTGAATTACGCTCAAACAATGTTCTGCTTTTGCCATCAGGCATCAAGGACTGCAGAATGTCTTCTTAAAGTGCTGTGAATTTAAAAGTTAAAAAAAAAAAGTGCATTTTATTTCATTATTGTTGCTTAAACTTCACAAGTTTGTCCGTTTTTATTTTATTTTTATGTTTATTTTTAATTGGATCCAGTCTGCATTAAATTATTCCAGAAGTTGTTACAAAGCAAGTTTACGAGGAGCTTTAAGTGCTGAACTCTGTCGAGGGGAAAAGAAGCCTCGTTGGTAGAAAACCTTGATCTGTGGGCATTCCAGTGGGAAATGTAAATTCCTGTGATGAAAGAAGACGCGCAACTTTATTGTGGCCCTGAAAAAAGTGCTTAGAATTGATATTTGTAACGCTGTGTTAAACTGTACAGAAGGAATGGGTATTAGCACGTAGACTCCATCGTTCATGCAGGACAAGAACTTTATCTCGAGTGCTCCGTGAAGCCCGGGTTGTGTTTGCAGCGTTCAAACGGAAGCCTTCCTGTGATCCCAGGGGTGAGCTCGTGTAGGTAAGTTTATCACCTGCTGCTGCGGATCACCGCGTCCTGCAATGTGCATTCCGTTTGGGAGAACTGGGATCGAATCAAATCTCAAACCGCTGCTGTCCGTAGAAGCAGACACGATCACGCTGCCTTCAGGGACTTCCGGTGCATCGACGATACAGAAATGTTAAAACTAACAGATCGGTGCAGAAATTATTGCCAGAACACATCTTTTATAAACTATTTGTGAAAAAGTGCTTTCTATTTTTTATTTTCATTCCCCTGGTCTGGGATAAATGTTGTCTATTCTATTTTACAATGTTAAAATCTGGATTGTGATGTGATTAATTTCTGAAACAAGTCATGGCTTTTTTCCCGCATGGCGGGAGTGCTGTGTAAAACTTCTCTACTGTAAATCAAAGAATCATCTGATGCACAAGCTGTCGACAAAAAATAAAGAATTGTGAATCAGTGCAGGTTGAATGGCCATTTTGAAGCTGCAGTTCGTCTGCATGGCCACGGGAGGGCGCGCATGCATCTGTTCCTGAGCTCCAGGAATATTTTGAGTAAATGACAGATTTAAACGCTTATGCTGTTTTACACTCATTAACGTGTTTAATCCGGCTAATAAACAAGTTTTTATACGCTGCCAGAAGAACATTTTATCTGAAACCTAAAGATTTTTATGTAATTATATTGCAGCGTATACATTTTTACTTAATGAGATGACACTTAAAAAAAAAAAAAACACACAACTCGAACACGAGTTAATTAAAAAAAGCAGTTTTATTTGACCACATTGGGCCAGTGCAAACAAACTCATCACGTGACGCTGCGCCCCCTCCTCCGGCGGGACGTCCCGGCGCGCCGCCGGTCACACGGGGCAGTCGTAGATGTGGATGGCGCGGTCGTCCCCGGCTGAGATGATCTTTGAGCCGCTGCTGTTGTACTTGACGCTCCACACCTGATTGAGACGATCCGTTAACGGAAGGGAGCAAGTCTGTGTGCAGGCTGACAAGTTAAAAATGGCCGAGGCCGTGATATTTCAGACAGCAGCTCGGGCAAGCAGGGATCTGATGATGGTTGGGACTTGGGATTATTGATTTAGCCTGAGCTGAAGCATCAGAGCAGGGTCTGAGAGACCGCGGTGACGTCAGCACCCACTGTGGATGCGTTTTTCGTGAGAGGACGGGGTTGTGTGCGTCACCTGGTCCTGATGGTCGAAGAACGTGTTGATGCACGCTCTGGAGCTGGCGTCCCACACCTTCACGCTCTTGTCAGACGAGCTGGGAGGACGGAGAAGGTTTGAGGCGTCAGAGCTTCGGCCGAGAACCCCCCCCCCCCCCCCCCTCCTCCCGTAACCGCCCAAATCCGCTTCGTTTTTCTTTTACCTCGACACAAAGTGGGTGTCGTCCGGCGAGAAGGCAACGCTCATAACCCAGGCTCCGTGTCCGCTCAGCGTTCCAGCCAGCTTAGCGTGCTGCCTGTAAAACACGCTCAATCAGCACAACGCCACGCTTCCTGTTCCCTTTTCGTTAGGGCTGTTCTATTTTCAGAGCTGCTCTGCTCTGAACGGAACATCCCCTCCCGGATGTTCCGTTCTGTGAAAGAGCTGCGGCAGAGGCCGGACAGCGCCGCTGGACTCACACGTCGTAGATTTTGATGTAGCCGTCGTCGGAGGCCGTGACCAGCAGCTGGGAGTCGGGGGAGAAGGTGAGCGACCTGATGGGCATGGCGTGACCTGAAGACACAGGAAACGGTTCTGGAGCTCAGCCTTTCCGGATGAACTCTGTCTCCTGCTTTTACTCTCTCACTTAGATCCCTCTCGAGCTAAAACGAGTCGCTGACGAAGGTTAATAAAAAAAAATGACGACCTCCATCCATCCCATAATTTGTCATCTACACACGAACACTCAGACCTGAAGTTACCTTCCAGCGTGTGGAGCAGCTTCCCAGTGGCGATGTCGAAGATGTTGATGATTCCATCGATGGCTCCGCTGGCTAAATATTTCCCATCGGGGCTCTGAGGGGCAAACGACAAAATACAAGATGGTTCCTCGCCTGACGACGGGCTTTTAGAACTTTTAAAGCACGTGTTTAACGACGAGGAATCGCCGTAGCGAGGAGGGGAATGTGAATGTAGGGATTGTAGATTGTTCTCTAGCTTTGATGATGATGATGAATATATTTATTAGATAGAATGTTGGAGTACAAGTACAGTCACACAGTAGCATGTATTACAGTACAAATAACGTCAAACATCCTGTCTAAGAGGAGCATTTCAAAAAAGCCCTTGCGGGCTTGTTTCCGTTGAAAGTCCTTCGTACATAAATGATTGATCTCCAGTGTAGCGTAGAAACAACACACAATGCCGAGGGTCTCGCTTAGCGACGGGGTCTTCGGAACGTAACTCATTATAGTACTATAGTATAGTTTACTAACACATTATAGTAAATGGCAAACAACCTTGAATGAAGACAAAAAAAAAGCAGCACAACCGAAAAGGGGATTCACGCTTCCTTACGTAAGCTATGCTCAGAATGAATTTTCCTCGCGTGTCCAGAGAATATTCCTTTTTCCCACTTTCCACACCGAAGATGTTGACCTTGCCGTGATGGCTTCCTGTGGCGACGTATTTAGAGTCCGGGGAGAAGGCGACCGACCACGCATCGACTAAAGAGGAGGAGCACAGAGACAAATGTTTAGCATAAAGTCTACAGCAATGACTTAGAATGAATGGATACAAAGAAAAAGAAACATCGGGAAACATTCCTCCAGAATCGGAACATATGTCCAGAGAGAGAGAGAGAGAGAGAGAGAGAGAAAAGGTTTTCAAAGCGCTGGCAGGCCGAGCAGAGACACAAAGCCTCACTGATGTAACACACACATTTTGGGTTTCTGAAAGGTGACAGAGAAAAAAAAAAAGCTGTTTCAATTTCAAATTCCTCAGCAGTGACTATTCCTGAGCCAAACAGAACGAGGCCAGATCCGCCGTATGAGAGTTAAGCTGCTGAAACCTGAAGAATGATCTTTGCAGTACAAAGTATTCAGCGTAAAACATGGGGGATCCAATATTACCCGGGCCGGCGTCCATGGACTTGATCTGCTTCCCAGACTCCAGGTCCCAGAGACGAATGTGAGCATCGAGGGAGCTGGAGGCGGCGATGGCGCCGCTGTGACTGATGTCCACGGAAACCACACCCAGCTGGTGGCCCTCCAGGGTCCACTGGAGCTCCAGCTTCTCATCTGACCTGCAGAACCAGAGCAGAGCGACGGCCCGGTTCACCGGTTAACGGGGAAAGCGTCTCTTTAGTGTCCATTTCACTGTTTTCATTGAAGAATCTTAATTCAATAAATAAAACAAAATATATGAAATCCAATAAATGTTTGGTGAAATTAACACCATCAGAAAGACGTAGAAGGTGAAACTCACCATTTCCAAACTTTCACCATATCATCGAGTGAACCGGTGAGAATAGTTTCAGTCCCGTCCGCCTCGCTTTTACCCCACGCCGCCGTCCAGATGGCGTCATCGTGGGCTGAGGAAACAAAAAACAGGTTCTATCCGTGATCCCAGGCCGATCACAAACACGATCATTTGCTCATTTGACTCGGCTCTGATCCGGCATAAAGCCAACGCTGACAGATGCGTTTATTCATCCCGTAACTCACCGTGTTCTTGCTTGAAAAGAATGCTGTACTGAAATCAAGATACAAAACGTCTATGTTCAAACCAGGAATCAAACAACGTGAGGAAGTGGAGTATAAATAAACAAATAAATGAATAATAAATTTAGCTGCTTACCTGAGTACTCATCTTTTGGTCCTGGGTTCAGAGAGCCAGTTAGATTATTGGAACCTAGAAACATTTGTGCGCATCAAATCAAAAACTAGGAGCACGTACTACTACTACGATTACTACTACTGTACTTTCGGCTTGTCCCGGGAGGGGTCGCCACAGCAACCCAACCTTCTCCGCTTCACCCTGTCCTTTGCATCGTCCTCCCCAACACCAGCCACTCTCATGTCCTCCCTCACTACGTCCATGTATCTTCTCCTGGGTCGTCCTCTAGCCCTGTTCCCTGGCAGGTCCATCCTCAGCATCCTTCTACTGATATAGTCCCTGTCTCTCCTCTGGACATGTCCAAACCATCAAAGTCTGGTCTCTCTGACCTTGTCCCAAAAAACGTCTAACCTTCACTCTCCCTCTTATTGTCTCATTTCTAATCCTGTCACTCCCAAGGAGAACCTCAGCATCTTCATCTCCTCCACTTCTAGCTCCGCCTCCTGTCTTTTTCTCAGAGACACCGTCTCTAAGCCGTCCATCATGGCTGTCCTCACAGTAGAAGAAGCTATGATAATCTCATTCTATAAAATTTACAATGAAATGTCAAGGTTAGAGTGGAGGGTTAGTGCGATTTGTGGGCCAAGCCAACCTTTCTTTTTATGGGGGAGGAAACCCACGCTAACCACTACGCCACCGTGTCGCCTACATTTATAAAACACGCTAATTTTACGTGTCCTACATTTCAGCACGTATTCTTAATTATTTGCAGCACTGTCCACGCAGTGTTCGTTAAAGATAGATGAATTATTGTGCAGTATAATTCGTGCTTTTACTTTTAAGTCACGTCACAAAGCTACTTCCTCCACTCCACCGCTAATTTGCCTGCCATAAAACACACATTATAAACAAGGCATTACAAGAAAGACCCGCTATAGTTAACTGGAGGAAATACAATTTAAAAGTGAATATAATCTGCATCATAGCCGAGATTTAAAAACAAAACAAGCAAAGTTAGCCAACGGGAGTTAGCTTGTAATTTAGAAGCAAAGAGCAATTTCCTATTTCAAATGTGACCAGATTATCGGGCTGTTGCCACGTTTTCAGGACTAAATGCATTTATACTACCTTGTTCATGTAATTTCGTTATAATAGATCCACGTACCTTCAAATATCTTAAAATCTGATTGTTGAGGTTCTACGAATCAAATGTTAGACGCCATGATGTTTGTCGTCACTTCCGTTTCCCGTCTTCTTCGTTTGTAACTAACGTCAGATGCTCTCTATCGCCTCCAGTTGAGCTGTGGCTCAAAAACAATGAAATAAACAGACGTTTGATATTCTTGGGATTTCAAAACATGTTTGTATCTGAAAGTAAGTTTGATTAAGTGATGATTTATTCAATGAGAAAAAAATAGAATTATTTATTCAAAAAAGTTAGAGAAAATGAATTACACAGGCCCAGCATTTTAATAAACTACGATAATAACACGTCTTGATGAGGCATTTCATCAATCCTATATTTTATTAACATATGTTTGGCCTATCATCATAAAGGCCGAATTGTTTGTCTATTATGGACTGTACAGCTTTTTTCTTTCTTATCTTCTATTTTATTTGCTTTTCTCTGGCCACAAAACTGCTCGAATATAAATAAATAAACAATTAACACATATTTACGTCATCTGTGCAAATATTAGATTTTAGGAAAACAATTTGACATCACCTCGTCTCAGGTGCCCCAGAAGAGGAAAATATGATCAATTTTCAGGAGTTGATTGCAATAATGGCTTTGAAGCTGCTGCAGCAACTGTCAAAGCGCCACAAACTCATGGTTGCCAAGATACAGTTGCAAATTTAACCTGATGTGTTTTAAATAACTCCTAAAATAAAGCTGAAGTGGGCAGCTGAGTTCCAGAGAGAGGAAGTGAGTCTGAATCTCCTGACAGCCTGAGTGAAGAGTATGTATTTGTTTGTTAATGCAGCCTAGACACATTGGTCCTTTTCTCAAGTGTAACTGAACATTATTTAAATGTTGATAACAATCTGCATGGGCAACAGAAGGTAATGGAAAGATCAGATTTTACTTTTCTCATTGACAAAATGTTGAAATATAGCCAACAGAATCATATAAGTACATTAGATAAGTGTCTTAAATAAACAGACAGTTTTACTCCACAAACTGCATTTATAAACAGTTAAAATCATGCTTATATTTACACATCACTACATTGCCATATCATCTCTGGGAGAAGAAGCCTGCAGAAATTATTTAATGTAGTTTTAATCACGATATTCTGGACTGGAGTATTTCTGGTTCCATGTGTTGGACCTTCAAACAGCAAAGATCACAGCGCTGCTATTTTCATCCAGATGATTCATTCATAGAATTTTCAGGGCTGTGATAACTTTGGATAATGAACCTGACATAAAAACATCAACTGCAGCCCGAAGATGAGTAGCAATCTGCGTATTGTTATCTTTGATGTGACAAAATCAACAACATAAAATGCTGTCATCATCCTCTGTCATTCACAAGAAGGCATTAGAACACGTTTATCTATTTCTGCCTCAAAGCAAAAATAAATACCTATTTCTGAAGTACTAGATGGATTGATTACATTTTGAATTGCCTATGTACCTTCTTCTTCTTTTGGTGTCCATAACATCAACTAACTTTATTCGTTGTTCCTGGTTGTTGTTGTTTTGTTTTTTTTTGTTCCTCTGAGCGAGAGAGATGAAGTGACGAGAGTGAAAGTGGAGTTAAAGAGAGACAGAAATAGCATCTTATTTTAGCTTCAAGTCTGCAGTGAACAAACTGTGGTCAGTTTGTTGCACCTACAGTATAATATACTGGTACTCTACTTATGGCATGCCGTTCAGGAAATTGTTATATAAAAAGTGAAGTTTGAGAATACGGACCGAACGCCAATATATATATTCCAAACGTCAATATATATATGGAAAGCTGATATTGACCCAACGCTGATATATATGTATACACTTATTGAATGATCGCTGATATTATCACGGCGCTGCTGCGATCTTGTGTCATTAATAGACGAGGGTCACTCTGAGCAAGTCAGCTCAAAATCTAGTGTCGGCAATCCTCAATAATGAGAACGCCCTGGTGAATGTGTACTGGTAACTGTGTTCAATACTGTTCTAAATGTTAACCTTTCCAGTTCTTGTCTCCGAACTGTGGTTGGGGGGACACCGGGGAGGATCTCCCCTCTCCAGGGCCGAAGGCGGCTTCTTCCTCCGGGGTTAACTCCTTTACTTCACGCAGGTGAACAAAACAAAAGTGCAGCAATGCTAAAGGGACACGTCAGACAAGCTGAATATCCGAGGCTTTATTATCCAACCTGCACACTCCCAGAGAGAGAACTGTGTTGATGTAGAGAGAGAGAGAGAGAGTGAGAGATCAGCAGTGCTTTGCAGCTTGACCTTTAGGTCCTGCCTGCTGTAGAATATGACCGTCTGTGAAAACGAATGTGCTCTGGCTCTGGAGGAGCTTTTTCAAGTCTGTTGTTATGTCAGCAGTTTGGTCTCTAAACTGAATATCTTGACATGGATTCTGCAGTTCCACAGACAGCCATGATTCTCAAATCAAACCCACTTCAGGAGGCCGGATCTTAAGTCTGGCCTTGGTTTGCTCCAGTCTGGCCAGATCCATCGAGCAGAGGCACATCTTATTCTGTCCCGACGGCAGCAAATCAAGGCCAGACTTGAGATCCGGCCTCCTAAAGGCCAGGCTTGGGACAAGCTGGTCTCTTCAGAACAGTCCAAGCAGATGATGATGAAGATGATGATGATGATGAAGAAGAACTCATGACAATAACTAAGAAGTAATTTATTTTAAGTGTTGCATATTTAAGCCATTTTTATCCAGTTCAATTCAATAAATCTTTGTTTGAAACATACACAATGTATTTGTGAGGAAAATATGTATTTATTTATTTTTTTGTTGCAGGGCTCAGATGAGCGGACTGCCTGTTTCCAAGAAATGGACAATGGAGTGGGGAGTTTCTGTTTGCTGTTTCATTCAGTCCTATTTTCTGTTCAAATAGTGTAGTGATCCCACACTATTCTACCTGCTGTTCTTTACATATAGTTACATTGTGATCGTCCCATTTAGACCACAGGTAATTCAGATTTGGTAATCCTGAAAAGTTTAAATTCGGATCAAAGTAATCCATTTCAAAGAAATGTGTGCATTTCTTTGAAAAGCCATCATAAAAAATATAATTAATTACTTAATCCTGGAAAAAGAGATTTCCAAATCTGGATCAGTTTGATCCAGATTAAAGTTTTTGAAAAACCGTCCGCAGGAGAGGAATTAAAATACACTGGTCCACGGACCCACTGAATGAACTAAAATATCACGCTGACTGAGTATCCCTCAACACAAACTGAGCTAGAGGCAAAGAATAAACTCCACAAATTCAAAAATTTCACTCTTCTTTTGGTGAACTACCAGATTTTTCATTCCAGAAATTTGCTGGGTAGTGTTGGCACATAAAGCAGTGCTTGTTCTTTGATTATAACTGAATCATTACAAAAATCTATTTAAGTTCTTGTCAGTCTAAAGCACATAATCAAATCTTATCTTATCTTCATCAGCAAAAGTGATGTGGATGAATGCATTTCATTTTGCAAACCCAGTTTCACAAGATAATTATGGCTAAATACAACAATTACCCTTAGTTGAAATATCGCCCAGCTTTGATCTTTAATTGCTTTGATGTCTGAAAATCCTATATATACATATATATAAACATTTTACTTTGACACAATGAGATGCAGAAGAATCTCACGGCTTCTCCACTTGAAAACACAAAGACTGAAAAAACTAAACGGGAGAATGTATCATTTTTTTCTAGGCTGAAAAAAAAACATCAAAGACTGGCTGAGTGTGTGAATAAATGGTTGGATGGATCATTCAGTTGCACTATCCCTGCTTGGGCAGTGATACCTACCGCGCTAGCTGGCGTGTTTTTTATTCTGTTTCTCTTGGCGTTTAGTATTTCTAGTTTTGTCTAATAGTTTTTCTTAACCCTCTTCCGGTTCTTTGATCTCCTTCGTGGGTGCGTGTCAACGAGGAGAATGTTGGTTAAGATTTAGATATTTATATAATCAGCAGATCAGTTGCATGCTGGTTCAGATATCAGTGCTGAGATTTGAACATGGTTCTCATCTGCCCCATGCTGGAATGAGAGGACGCTTCGCCCCGGCCAATCTTAAACGCTGTTTATCTGTGTTATGTGATGTCACTAATGAGACGTTCATGGAAATCAGTCATATCAATACCAAAATGAATGTAGTACGTCGGCATGTAATCACATTGTGGAAGTCAAGCAGGTATGGAAATTCCCTTTGCTGAATGCATCGTGTCCCGGGAGTTGGTTTTTGATGGGATATTGAGATACTTGAAGGCGAAGACAGCCGAAGTCAGGGTTCCTAATGTGATCCCTGACTGTTTTGACCCATCTGTGAGGGTCATGTACCTCGTCCCTTTTTACTCACACCTGTTCTGGCTTTTGTGTCAGGACCTGCGGCTTACGGATTGGCTCTGGCCACCCTAGGCTGATCCCATCATTAGGACTGTTGCGATTTGGTTCGTAGCTTGCTCTTCTCCCATGGTTACGATGGAATAAAGGAAGGCTTTTCGTCTGTAATTACTTTATTGTTGCTTTTTCGTGGCTATGGGAAACATCATGCACATTCATAGAGTACCGTCCGTCAATCACGTACGCACGTCACAGTCCTAAAAAGGAAGGAAACGTAAAGTGCACCAAACAGTCGCAAAATAAAAGTAATTTGTATACATGGAATTTATAATATATAATATTTTTAATTTATAATTATAATTTATAACATTTACGCAACAAGGGCGGCTCGGTGGCGCAGTGGTAAGCACTGTTGCCTCACAGCGAGGTGGTCGTGGGTTCGTCTCCGGCTTGTGGCCATTCTGTGAGGAGTTTGCATGTTCTCCCCGTGTCTGCGTGGGTTCCCTCCGGGTTCTCCGGCTTCCTCCCACCTCCAAAGACGTGCAGCCTAGGCTGATTGGTGACACTAAATTGCCCGTAGGTGTGAGTGTGTGTGTGGCTGGTTGTCTGTCTCTGTGTTGCCCTGCGATAAACTGGCGGCTTGTCCAGGGTGTCCCCTGCCTCTCGCCCATTGACTGCTGGGATTGGCTCCAGCTTGGCCCGTGACCCGATAGCGGAATACGCGGTTAGAAAATGAAAAAATAAAATAAAATTACGCAACAACACCCCCTCTTGATCTCATTATCTGAAATGCTTTAATTTCCAAAGAACCAGCTCTTTTTTACTCCTTGATGTGGGTTTTGTCAGGATATCTGCAACCATATCCTCAGATGGGCTAGACAAGGTTGATTTGTCCCTGACTGAGTGCTTCACAAATGAAGTGATACTTCACATCAATGTGTTTGGACCTTTGTCTGTTCACAGGGTTTTTACTCAATGCTATGGCCCCCCGATTGTCTCCATAGGTAGTTGTACATGTGTACTCTCTGTTATCCATACCATTCAGCAGTTGTGACAAATACATGTTTTCCTGAACAGTGGTGGCGAGGCCGATATATTCAGCCTCACATGATGACAGGGCCACTGTCGGCTGCTTCCTTGTCTTCCATGAAATTGCTGGGCCTTGTTTTGTGAGACCGAAACAATACCCAGAAGTGCTCCGTCTGTCTTCGACCGATCTGAATCACTGAAAGCTGTCAGGTTCAACCCCGCCTCACTTTTCCTGAAACTCAGCTCATAGTTTTGTGTGCCCTTTAAATATCTCAGAACATGTTTTGCAGCCACTAAGTTCTCTACTCTTCTCCTTGCCCAGGGTCTGTGATAGTTTGCTTACAATCCAACTGATGTCAGGTCTGGAGCAAGTCATTGCATAAATCAGACTGCCGACAATCTCGCGGTAATCTGTGGGATTGGCAGGTTCACTTTGGTTACATTCATCAGTGACAGGGATGCTCTCCACTTTTTGCTCACATGGAGTAGATCTCGGTTTACATTCTGACATTCCAAATCTTTCCAACATTTTTAGAATGTACTTTTTCCGGTTCATCTTAATTTCATCCCAATTTAAAGCCAATATATATATATGGAAAGCTGATATTGACCCAATGCTGATATATATATATATCTACACTTATTGAATGATCGCTGACATTATCCCAGAGCCACATAGCACATTCATTTTCACAGACGGTCATATCCTACATATTCTTAGCAACGAAGGAAACATCGCCATGAAGCATATTATTTTTTTTATGATTAAATGTTTCTTAGATATAAATCTGGGATCCAGGATTATTTTTAATCGCTAAATTAAGCTTTGTTGTTCAGTCGAAGCTGCGAAACTAACGGGAACTCCGATCAGAAAACTCACAGAGAACTGTAACGCGCTTTGAAATCTCTATCTTATTGAACAGTTTGATATCTTTTAAAGTCAGAAAGAGTTTAAAAAACTTTTTTTTTCCCCTGTCCTAATTTAATAAATAAAGCTCAAATCCTGAATTCACATCGGAAACCAGTTCTGTGTAAATGAGAAAGGGTTTCGGGAGTGAGGGACCTCCTCTTCCTCCTCTTCTCCCCCCCCCCCCCCCCCCCCCTCTTAAAGACAGCAGCTACGTAAGAGCTGAGGACTAGATTGCTGCCAACGCACTGAGAAGCGCAGACGAAGCAGGAGTGTGTGAAGAAGAACAAACTGCTGGACGTCAGAGTGTGAGGGCGAG
This sequence comes from Brachionichthys hirsutus, assembly GCF_040956055.1. Taxonomy (NCBI): domain Eukaryota; kingdom Metazoa; phylum Chordata; class Actinopteri; order Lophiiformes; family Brachionichthyidae; genus Brachionichthys; species Brachionichthys hirsutus. The sequence continues at coordinate 12,059,784 of NC_090901.1, forward strand.
GCTGAGCTGAGGAGAAAGGATCGGTGAGGAGGAGGAGGAGGAGGAGGAGGAGGAGAGTGAGAAAGAGTCAAAGAGGGAAGAGAAAGGCATCGCAGTGTGGAACAGGTTCTCCCTGCAGCCTCAGCAAACATGTCGAACTTTGCTGGAACCTGGAAGATGAAGAGCAGCCAGAATTTTGATGAACTTCTCAAAGCCCTGGGTAAGACTTCTCTTCTTTTTTTTCCCCATCTTCTCTCCTCCTCAGTCATGCTGCCGCATCCCTGCGTGAAGGTGACCATCCATCATGTCCATGTCGAAAGGCTTTTCTTGCTGTTTGACAGCAGCATTCCCGGAGATCAACGGCATCATATCGTTGGGATCTGCTGCTTAATGGAAGCTCCTCGTCTTATATTGAACACTGGATGCTGGATTCCAGCCCAAATAGTCGTGGTATTGTTGCATGAATAGAGGAGGGGGGGGGGGGCAACATTATTCATGTTAAGCATTTAAGTAGGGCATGCATTAGCAGTGCCAGGGGAGCTCTCTGCAGCCCAATGCTAATCTCCTGCACCCTATCTTTTTTCACCCGTCTCGGTCTCGACTGATGATTACGATGGTTTGGATTTGGACCACTTTAACTGGGTCATTCAATTGTCCTGCAGCATTTGCTCATGCTGTGACGGCCCAGACAGGCAGGACGCAGCAAAACGACGCATGGCTTTGGAACAGTGTGTAAATATCAAGGGAAATATTCAAAAGAAACGCTTCAGCAACCTCTCCTGATGTTGTCGACACCAAACTGAATTAGACTTTGAACTGAAGAGTAAACTGTTCCCTTTCGATCAAAACTGTGATCGGATGAAAGAGTTTTATCTTGCAAAGCTGGAACCTTTGATTTCTGTTTGTTCCGCACATTTGGCTCAGTCTATTTTCAAATGAAATTGCATGAAGTGATATTCTATATATTTCCAATGTGAAAAACACAGTCAAAAAAGTAAACCAATAGCAGCCATGAATTTAATCAAGCGATCACTTTTCTTCCTAACCTGATAAGCTGCAGCTGAAACAGCTGTTCCAGCTATCGGTCCCAACGAGTTATCTGTCGTGCCTCTGCGTCCGTATTCATGTTAGAAGATTGCCTGAAATAAAGTCATGAAATGCAAAACAAAACAAACTGCCGAGGCTTAAATGTGAGCCTTCAGATCAGCAGGAGCCACTTCATATGTCGGGAATCTTTTGGAGTAATATTTCTGCACCTGGTTCCAGGTTGGCGGATCATGCACGGTTGCTGCTCGTGTTTACAGTGCAGAAACCAAACTTCGGTCTGGGCGCGTCACTCGGCTCAGTGATGCTCATGCGTGTTTACTGCTGCTTGAGGATCGTGGGTGAGGTCAAGCGAAAGCTGTCAAATGACCAAGGAAAGCCATACTTCTTCTGGAGAGGGGAGGATCTTCCAAGAGGATGAATTTTGCCAAAAGTATTCAAAAAAAATACTGTATGCAAAACTCAATTCTCAGTTGTGTTTGTAATGTTACTGGTTTTGATTATTTCTGGTATCCAGAGAGGCGAAAGACGAAAGACTCGGGACCAGATGGTCAAACTGGGCATGTCCGAACCTTAACTCTAACCTGACATCAGAAGGAGAACTTTCTCAAGAGTTCACTTTTCTTTTTCCCTGCTCAGAAATCAGTGCTAGAGCGTTTTTATTCTGAGACGTTTCTGTCATGGTGGTTTAAAACTGGAGAATTTAATCGGCACGCTCCAGAAGGAAGGACTTTACAGGATTCTGCAAAACATCTCCTAAAGAAAATGTAAACTGACATTGTCTGACTTTTCCCGACTACATTAATAACCTTGGTGACATGAAACGACTCCAGTTTCTCCTTCCCAATGTTCCCGGTCAGGAGTGAACACCATGCTACGGAAGGTTGCCGTGGCAGCGGCCTCCAACCCTCATGTGGAGATCCGTCAGGACGGGGAGCGGTTCTACATCAAGACCTCCACCACTGTTCGCACCACCGAGATCAACTTCCAAATCGGCGAGGAATTCGCAGAGGAGACGGTGGATGGGCGAAAAGTCAAGGTGATGATGACAAATCAGGAGTAACAAATAGAATCCATTTATCGGCGTGTAATCTCAAATGTTGTCTTTGCTAATGGTCAAGCGGACACTGTTGTGTTGTTTTGTCTGCTTGCACGCTGCTGGTGAGGCTAGAATTAAAAACTTCCATCCATTAGTATCATCCTCACGTCTGTGCAGATGGATTAGGGATGGATTAGGGATGGATGAGAGCTTCCCATAGGAGGGGATCCCACATCCTGATGCAATCAGAGCTCCGACGCATCTCATAGAGTCTGAACAGATGTGTTGGATGTTTTATCGTTATTTTACAAATAATTCTAAATAAATGGAACTTTTATAAAGAGAGAAAATTATGATTGTGTCGTATCACAATCCCATCATCTAGCGGCATAAATCATTCGGATCTAATATCCGTAAAGAAATCCCCAAAGTTTGACGAGCAACTTCCTAAATGTAACAAACGTGATCTTGTTTTTTGTAGTCAGCACTCATTTCACTCAGTAACTAAATTGTCTCAACACAATGAAGAGAGTCAGCACTCAAAGTTGAAGAATCTAGAGATTGTGATGTCGCTGCAAAAGCACGGCGCCACGGAGCCACTCTAGATAATAAAATTATTTTATTAAAGGTCTGGATGCTGCCATCCGTTTATCAGCTTCTGCTTAGCAACTCAAGTCTGAGCTGGACACAGCTGCTAAATTATATTATAATATTATAGAATGCTCTTGTCGCTGCTTTAACGCTCAGCTCAGGGAGCGAAAACATGACCTATTTCAGAAGTCTGGAGACAGTGTGGTTCGTCTGTCTGTCTGCGCCCCGGGGCATGATGGGTGCTTTAACACCGCTCCGCTTTACGAAGCTGACAAGTCGAGTCTTCATCGTTCGCTGCATCGAGGGTCAGATGGTCGGATGACCTCATGTCCAGCTGAGGAGGAAGTGAAACGTGTCTTTCTGTCTCGATGGTGTCACAATCAGAGGATAATGTGCCTGCTCTGATGGATGGGGAAGAGGCGGGGCTTAGCAAGGCCGCCATGCTTCGTTGCTCAGATGCAGCATTCGTCTCACTGTAAAAGCACAGCGGATTTCATAAAGAGCAACGGCGTCTCGTTTTGTCGTCCTCAGAGGCCTGAGTGACGACAGCGAGGAGCAACGGCTTACATTTCGGGAAGATAATGTGATCAAACCGGGGAGGAGAGGAGGCCGGGAGAAGGTTTCTGAGGCTCTGGGGGGGGAAATGTTGTCAAAGCCAACAAGGCACCTTTAAAGCAACCAGGAAATGAGACCCTCGGCTTCTTCTGGAGGCGCTGCTGGTGTCCGATAAGGAATGTAGACGCGTCTAGAGTCCAGGAGGGAATGACCCGAAGCCGAGGGCAGCAGATGATGTGATAAGGACAAGATAAACGCTAACCGGAGAGAGCGGAGAAAGAATCTGGGTGAATTGAGATACGAGTGCAGTTAATGGATCCTGAGATGAGCAGGAAGATCAATCACAAAGCAGTGCCGGAGGGTCACGCCGGTCTTCTTTCTGTGCCTGATGTCATCCTGATGTCAAAATCAATGAGATCACTTGAAATATCGATGCAAATGAGCAGATGGAGACCTTTTATTGGAGTCTGTCTGTGTGTGTGTGGGGGGGGGGGGGCGGGGGCTTTGCTACCTCCACAGCGTTTTAAGTCGGCTGTGAAATGCATGGCCAAAAGTATATGGACGTCACATACATTTATGCTGTTGAACGTCGCTCTGAGGGTTTCCATTATTATTATTTTTTTTTAATGCCGGCTGCAGGGATTTGTTCCCAGCGGCCAAGAGCGCCACAGTGAGGTCAGCTACTGGTGTGGGCATCCTGCAGGGGCTGGATGGGGTGGGGGGCGGGGGTGAAGTCAGGTCAAGCCGAACTCAAACCAAACTACTGCTGCAGAGACGGAGGCAGCTGGGCTCCGTGTACATCAGAGATCAGTCAGTGGTTTTCTGATTGCTAAATACCTCAGTGAAGACTTGCTGATACGCTTTCATTGTCGCGCTGACCTTCAACTCGCTGTCCGTCTCCCCTTCAGAGTCTCGCCACCTGGGAGTCGGAGAACAAGATATACTGTCAGCAAACCCTGGTGGTCGGCGACGGCCCCAAAACCTTCTGGACCCGGGAGCTTAATGGGGATGAGCTCACGCTGGTGAGCGCACAAGCCATGACTCATCATCTCATTGAAGGCCTTGATAGATTACCACTTGAGAAAGAGAGGAAATAACCCCAGAGTTCTTACCCCCCCCCACCAAAAAAAAAGCTCTCAGGCTGAGGTTTTTAGCTCGACAAAGAAGAAGAGAGGAAAAGATAATTCCAAAATGCAGAAAGTGTGGGATCTGTATGGTTTGTCTGTTACTGGGCTGGTTCTCATGGAAGCTCAAAAGACATCAGACGCATTAAGAAGGGATTTTCGAGCAGCTAGTGTACTCCGTTTGAGAAATGGTTCATGAAAGCAGGCACGGGGAGGGCATGGAGGCCCCCGCCCCCCGGAGATTCGTCGGTAAAGAAAATGAAAAAGGCCGTTTCCAGAGGAGCCGAGCTTTCATCCACCCCGCAGAGAGGCGTGAAAGGAGAACAAGGGGAGCTGTACGCTGACGTTGCAGTAATACCCCTGTATATAGCCAGATTAATATGGGCAGAAGTCAATGGGTCTAAAGCCCCATGAACCGCGAGCAGGGGAGCGGTCCAAGACCAATGGCGTTGGCCAGCGGGTTCTCAGGGAATGAAGAGCGTTCCTCCTTCAGTGCTCCCACGCTCTCCTTTGTTGCTCCTTACGTACAAAGGTGAGGGAGCAACGGGCAAACGCCTGAAAACACAATACGAAAAGTCTCGATGCCGAAAACGTAATCGCAGGATGTTTGTCTTACATATTAACATCGTTGTTCAGACATGGAGGTTGTTTTTTGTTATCAGGGTGATGAGAGCAGAATGTGTTGCAGCCCCGATAACGACTTCTTCTTTCAAATTTGGCGTGACCTGAACGACTCCCTTCACTCTGAACAGACTTTGCTGTCCTGTGGCTTTTAAGCGCCATCTTTAATTAGGTCAAGACAATCAGCGCCCTTAAGTGAGGATAAGTGATTTCAAAAAAATATTAATAAATCGCTGTATCACAAAACCTGGCAACGAGCTCAAATTCAATGCAAAACCTTAAAATAAAAACAACACAAGTCACAAAATGTAGATAAAAACCATCCAATCAAATGAAGTCGAAAACCTTCAGCTGTGGGCGGAGACACCAGGTTGCCCCGCCCATAAACTATTTCACAAATAAAACACGTTATTGAGTAAACACCATGACGTTGGAGAAAACGAGCTACGACTCATCTCTGCATTCCAAGCAACTGGGAAGTCGAAAGCGAACCCGGCCTGAATACGAATCACGCCCGCTTCCCAGAAAGGCCCTGCCCCCCAGACGGGCAGGCGAGCAAACAATCGGAGAGCTTTAGGGAGGGCAGGAGGATCATAAAGCACGGTTGGATCGTCTGTGGCAGTTCAGACTATAAGTGGGCCACATTTCCATAAGATTTGCATGATCCGCTTAATTGGTTTAGTCTGAAAGCGCTTCAAGGGCAAAGTCGTGTGGATGAGGTCGGCCTGAAGGAGGCGAAAAATGATGAAACGCATTTCAGTTTGGCATTTTTTTTAAAAAAAAGCATGGCTTCATGACAAATCACTGTTGAATATTTCACTTTATCTTTGTCATAGTTCAACAATTTTTACATTGTTTTGCTTCAAAAAGGTTTTGTGTTCCGTTCAGAAGCCAGGAAGCTCGACGTGCTTTGTGTTTGCGTTTGTGCTGTGCTTTGACTGAACTTGTCTGTTTCTTTGTTTGTTTCTTCCAGATTTTCGGGGCCGATGACGTCGTGTGTACACGACTTTACATCCGTGAATGAAGCTCTGCAATCCTTCAGCAGGGAGAGACAGAAACCCGGCAGTACCACAACCCGTTTAAACCCGACAGCCAACGCTCAAGCTAACGTGCTAACACAGTTGCAAAGTCTGTTATTTAGAATTCATGTTCGATGGCAGGAAAGAATAAAATCAGAACAAGCAGCATCAAATATTCCTTCTTGATGTGACGCATCGATATTAAAGGTACCTTCAAGAATTTATGCGTAAACAAGCAGATGAGTGCATTTCCTGTGCCGTGAAACGTGCAAACCAAAGAATTTGAACGTTTTTAATTTAGTCTTGCCAGAAGTCTTGACTCATGAGCGCCACCACTTGTACATTGCTGGAATGTCATGGCCAGCGCTGCAAGTGTACTTTGCAGAATTTAGGACTCTTGCATAACGTATCCACGGTGGATCACAAACACATTGAAGCTCAAACGCCATTCCTCAGCTGGGAAACAAAACAACGGCTCCTCTGGATCAAATCCCATATTCTTCATCGGCGGGAATGCTTCCCCCAGTTTTCAAGAGAAAAGACTTTCTTCTCCTTGTTTCACAAACCGACTCCACCTTCACACGACGTGTCTTGCTCACGACAACATCGTGATTCTTCTTCATCCTGTGCAGCAGCAACGCGGCGTGGCAGCTTAGCACCGCGTTGCACCGCAGGGTGACAGGTGACACCCAACTGCCAGATTAAAAAGACTGTGTAATCCTGTAGGCAAATTCAACACTATCATGCAAAAGCCAAGGTGTCCTTTGCAAACACACCGGTATTCCCGCTCCCAGTGTTCCCCGTTGTACTGGTGCACGGTGTTTGGACGTGACGGACCCAAACACACCGGTATTCCCGCTCCCAGTGTTCCCCGTTGTACTGGTGCACGGTGTTTGGACGTGACGGACCCAAACACACCGGTATTCCCGCTCCCAGTGTTCCCCGTTGTACTGGTGCACGGTGTTTGGACGTGACGGACCCAAACACACCGGTATTCCCGCTCCCAGTGTTCCCCGTTGTACTGGTGCACGGTGTTTGGACGTGACGGACCCAAACACACTTCGGGCGAGCCCGTAAAGTACCCCTTTATGGAGCTCTGGGATGAAAACCCGGCTTCCTTTCATACTCCAGCCTCCTTCTCCCTGCTGCCAGGCGCCGCTCGCTCCGCTTCTTCCCAGACATTCCCGAGAGACTCGTCTTTGTGTGCGGATGAGGCTCTGAGGCAGCAAGATGAAAGACGGTGCCAGGCGTCGAGATAAGACCCGACAGGCTGGAGAGAATACAGTCAGAAGCTTCCAAGCAGAGGCCTGTCGCTCCTCTGTGACTAATGCCACATTTGCACATTTAGACAAGCCGGCTATTCACGTCGACCGAAAACATCAGAGTGTTCCTTCTCGGCGATGGGCTTTTAAATTCAAAGAATCATTAAGAGACATGATTTTTTTTGGGGGGGGGGGGGCGGGCTGTATTTTGAAACTCAAACAGAGGTAAATATACCAGGCAGACTTTAAAAACCATCGAGGAACTTCTTCCAGACACTTGCTAAGAGTCTTTGAATCGGCCGGCGGGGGTGAAATGTGGAGCAGCTGCACCCGTGGCCGGAGGCCTTGGCGTGGGCCGCGGTCCCGTCCTCAGTGTGCATGAGGCGAAAAAGTCGCACGGCATCAAAACCAGAGAGCAAATGTGTCTCTGTCCTTCACGGCTGCCAGAGATGAAAAGGTTGTCCTTTCACCACAGTGGCACGGCAACCGCGCCAATCCCCTCAACGCCAAGGCTCCCGGGACGCGCCGATGCCGCCCCTGCTTTTTTGACCTGGTATCCCGTGAAAGGATGCATTTCCTCCTCAGTGCATCACAATGCTCCGGGAAGCAAGGGCCAGGGCGTACGCCTGCTGTGATGTTAATTTAATGACAAGCCGCTGTTCAGATGGCAGGTCCAAACAGTCGAATGAAGGGACCGTTGTGTGCTTGCTCCACTTTTGGAGGGAAGGGGGGGGCTCCGCCGGTCCGAACGCTCTCTTCTGGGCACCAAACAGTCGGGCCTCTGTGGATCCTGTGCAGTTTAGTGCTGCTTCCTAAGAGGGCAAAACAAAAGCCCTTGCTCCGTTCTACTTAGCGTCTGAATTAAGCCCCTTGCAGAAGGTGACTTTGAGAAATCGCTGGAAAAGGACCGTTTCCAGCGCCTCTGCTTTTGTTATGAGGAATGTCCGTTTTTTATTTTCTTAGCTTTGGCCATTAATCCCATTGAAGGGTCATTAGTCATGTTAAATAAACAGAACACCGAGTGAAAGGACAAAGATACCCTAATTTTACTTTTGGCTGCATTTAAGCTTTGAAAGAAAGAGGGACATGGTCCGCATATATATCTCCAATGGATTGAAAGGAACATGGCAAAGATTTCTGCTGAACTTTTAAACTATAGGCGCAATTTACGGTGGCATTGGGCTACAGTGATCATGCTAAGGTCCAAGTATGGTGCAGAAAATACTAAGTAGCGTACACATACTTCATCCTGTAACACAGAAGAACCTTAATGGAAGGTTTCCCCTTGAACGCATGTGTTAATGCACATTTTTACACTCTCTGTATCAAAGTTCGCACCGAGGTGAGGAAGGGAAGACGAGAAAAAAGATGGATGACTAGAAAAGAGGAAACATTTAGTATGCAGCGGTTTGCCATGACAATCAGATTGAGAGAAACTTCACTTTTGGTCTCCAAAAATGTGAATAAGCTCCACTTAGTCTATGAAACCCTGGATGTGGAGCATGAAATACGCACAGAACTGCCAGTCCAGAACCCTGCAGGCCAGGATGAGGGACCGCCGAGTCTCCAGCGCTCTAATGAAACAGCGTCTGAAGACTGGGAAGCTTTCTTTACGTCGAAGCTGCATCTTTTGAGCATGCAGCTTGCAGTGGTTATGCAAGAGTGGACTCCTTTGACAGGTGAGGGGGGGGGGGGGACGGACACATCATTATCAAGAAATAAAGTAATCAGCCTGGAAAGCAGACGTCTCCGCCTGCCTTTGCATCCAGCATCAAGCAGAACGACCCCCCCCCCCCCCGTGTTGTTATTTATGACGGCTCCAAGTCACGCGTTCCAGCCCATCCCCTTAAACACACCGGCTTAACCTAATGTCTGGAAGCACATTCACAGCCACGCTACAAGGGCGCTCCTCAGTGAGTTGGGTGGGTGGGTGCCAAGGCCTCCAAGCCTGGGGGGGGGGGGGGACACAATAGGAGCTCTGTGTTGGTGACAATAACTCCGCTTTCTGAGGCAGAAGGTGCGGAAGTGCCGACATTTGGGGGCTGTGCAGCTCAACGTTCAGGATCGGGCACTTCCAAGGAAGAAACCACACAGTTGAGCCCCCCCCAGCCCCCCATCCCAGGCGGCGCTGCCTTCGAGGAACTCATGGCGAGCTCTGCCAGTGGGTCGCATTGATCTAAAGGAGCTCATTTAACATGTGAGACGGAAACATGGCAACCCTAACCCTACATGTTGATAATAAAGGAATAAAATCAACTGGACTTTTTCAGTTAACTTTATTCAACACAAAGATCCACTATTACTAAAGAATCGCCAGACATCTGTGGGTAAGACACTTAATGTTCTCACTTTATCATAGAGAGTTTACGTTATTACATTATTAATAACCTATGAATTGTAATTAACGTCTTTAATAGAAAACAATCCTCTGACATAAGAATCTCCAGACATCTGTGGGCAGTAAGAGGGTGCCCCCTGCAGGGCGAGAAGGCAATAGAACGTTTGACGGTGGCGTTCTCTGTTCAAAAAAGGTTCAAGGTTAATAGTGTATATATATATATATATAAGTAAAATATGTTTTTAAATTTGCTTTACATCTTTACACTTTTTATGATTCTGACACAATTTCTAGAGAAATCATTCTAGACAAATCCCGAACGACCACTCCCTCCTTCTAAATTAATCTGTCTCTATAGATAGGCAAGAACATTGGGAAGAAAATGAAATGTTCAAGAATTCCACGGCTGGGGCAACATGACTGGAATTGCACAACCGGCATCGGAGAGGCAGGGCAGCTCACCGATGCGTTAAAGCACCGACGTAGCACTCGCAACCACGAAATGCAAGCTTCAAAATAACTATTTAATTTTATAATAGAAACGTTTTTGAATGTCTAAATCACTGAGAGCTTTAATGTGTTCCGAACTTGAACCCCCTGAGAAGATGGACTTACCGTACTCTAATGCTTTGTTGGTTTTGACACTGGGGAGCAAGGAGGTCGCTGGTTCGAATCCGGCTTGTGGCCTTTTTGTGAGGAGTTTGCATGTTCTCCCCGTGTCTGCGTGGGTTCTCTCCGGGTTCTCCGGCTTCCTCCCATCACCAAAAACATGCAGCTCAGGTGGATTGGTGATGCTAAATTGCTTGTCTGTCTCTGTGTTGAACTGGCGGCTTGTCCAGGGTGTACCCCGCCTCTCGCTCACTGACTGCTGAGATAGGCTCCAGCTTGGCCCAATAACGGATGAAGCGCTAAATTCCTTTCTGCGCAGGCGATTGATGCAATGAATAATGCTTTTGCTATATTAAATAAAATAACGGTTGCCTCTGTCGTGTTACGTTCTGCTGAAGATCCGACTCGCGCTGGAGAACATACGTCCACCCGGCCCAGCTATGCCTGTAATTAAATTAAACCCTAGTTTAGATTCTGATTGGACACGCATTCCATCATAACAGACAATAAATAAATCGCGGGTTGACGTCTTTATCCAGATTGACTCTAACACGTATACAAATCAGTTTCTATGTAATCCTGCATAGACAAAAACACAACAACACAACACTGGTTGACTCTTTGGGCACGACAGACCCCTAAACCCACTTTAATGCAAATCTGTCTCGCAATTTATTCGTACTAAATAGACAAGGTGTAAAAAAACAACAACAAAAAACAACTGTATCTAAAAATGTGGAAAAAACGATTTGAAAACATTCCCGGGAAAATTCCAAAGTCAAACTATTTGGTGTTTTTTGTGATTAAAAAGTGTGAAAGAACAAAACTCCACAAAAGTTTCTGTAGGCTACAAATGTCATTTTTATTATTACTTTAAATAATGTCTAAATAAAGGGACTAAAGACATGCTCGTGTGACTTCTTCCGTTATCAAAAATAAGGTGTGTGTGTGTGGGGGGGGGGTTGACGTTTACATCAGAATCTATCTGGGGGAGGGAAGAAAGAATGCACGACAAGGTGAGACTGAAGTCATCTGAAGTCTTTGAAACGAGTCCCACCATCACCATGGACGGTGTCGGCTACAAAAAAAAAGGACTTTTCATATATAAAAACTGAACTGCCTGAATACATTTGTACTTTTCCATGTTTTTACTACAGAAAGTAAAAAGAGAAGACATAAAGGAACACACAAAGGGGAAAACGGCTACTTTTAGAATCAACTCCCTTTGGTAAAAACGGTCATAAACGGTCTTGCATTTGTCTTTTTCATATACACGCTAACTTTAGCCATTCGTCACTAAAGTCCACAGTAAGCCTGGAAAGTATCACTAGCACAACAACACGGATCCGTCATAAAAAGTCTGAGACTATATACAGTGTATTTACAACATGTGAACAGTCCTCCCACAGCGAAGTGTGTGTCTGTGTGTGTGTGTGTGTGTGTGTGTGTGCACGCGCTGGTGTACTGGCGAAGGGCCGTTTAAAAAGGTTGACTTCTGGGGCGGCGAGGATCAGATGTGTTAGTAGAACTATATATAATATATATACACAACACATACACTGGAATACATGCCAGTATCTGACATTCACAAGCTATACAGGTTTACAGTCTGAGACCAAACAGTGTTGTGAGGCGAGTTCTCTTACACAAACGCAACAGTGCTTCTCCACATAAACCCGACAAAACGGTTTGGGGCTCGGGCTCGGGCTCAGCCCCCCCTCCCCCCCCCCCCCCCCCGCCCGTTTGGTGATCGGCACGCAGTTGTGATTTGGCCTAAACGCAGGAATGTCCGAACCAGACCTCTCGGATTTCGTTGTGCTCCCTTCCAAGCCGTCGACCCAGGAAACCGAACCGTACCTCTCCCTAAATAAGTGCACTTGTCCACCACGCCGTTCTCCACGGGCGCCGCAGGTCAGCACGGCCGTGCAGGAATCCCTTTACGAAGACTTTCAATGGAGCTCTAACTCTGATGGCTTCAGACCCAAAAACTAAAAACAAAAAACTGTCAGTCAAAATCTTCGGACGATGAAGTAGAAAAAGCACCACTCGCTCTCTCACGGGCTCGCCGCTAACGCCGCTAAACGCTGTGGAAAGACTCGGGGGAGCGTGAGAAGTGCTGCAGAGAGCTCGGCTCTGCGACCGGATCGTGACCATTCCTAAGTTTTGGCACCGAAGGCCCCGCGAAAAAATGGGCCCAGCTAAAAACGCTGGTAAAATCAGTAACCCTGCCGCCCCGGGTCCAACACACATGGTCGCTAGCTTAATTGTGCTCCCACGTCTGCCTTAAAAACACATTAATAAGCCCTCGCCCCCGTCCTACACCTGACCTGTTTCATTTCAGACCCTCACCCCGCACACACAAACCCCCTCTGTCCTGTTTCCCCCCCCCAGCTACGGCGCCTTGCTGGGCGAGACGTATTTCACTCTGTACTTGTTGATGTTCATGAAATGGAGGACTTCCGGCTGGCGGGTGGTTGTGCAGGGTAATAGGCCGTCGCGGCCCTCGCCCATCAGCCACTTGTTCGTCTCGGCGTTCAGCTCGCGGGTGACGTGCTCCTTCGCCCACGCGTCCACCCACGCCTGAAAGCGCTTGTGCAGGCGTGTGCTCACCCTCTCGTGCGACTGTGGACAAAGAAGACGGACGTTAAGCACAGACGACAAATGTTTAACGCTACGCTAAATGTTAAACGGTCGCGCCCGTTTGTAGGATAGTCTTTCAAAATGTCTCATTATAATATATGTTTACAGACGAGACAATTATTGTTCCTTCTTTTAATATTCAAACGCTTGATTTATAGAGGATGGTTGCTTAAGCGTTTGTTTAAGCAACTCAAACATCAATCCATCTTTAACCGCTTATCCAGCGCCGAGTTGCGGAGGAAGGGATTAGGGTTAGGGTCCCCGAGGTGTTCCATGTGCCAGCTGAGAGACATAGTCTCTCCAGCGTGTCCTCGGTCTTCCCCCCGGGGCATCCGTAATAGATGCCCCAGCCACCTCAGCTGACCCCTCTCGATGCGGAGGGGCAGCGGCTCTACTCAGGTGGGGGGAGTCAAATATAGCAGCAGAGACACGCGGTGCGTACCTGGTGAGCTCGCAGCAGGGCGGTGCGTCGGTACATGTAATCCTCAGACTTAAACACATAAACCATCTTGTAGGAGTTGAGTTTGAACATGCACTCCATCTTCTCCTTCTCCAGAGACTTCTTGCCGCCCTCGCAGGCCTCTTTGTCCAGCTGCTCTCGTCCCTTCTGGTACTTCCTGATCCGCCTCAGATTCCTGGTCGCGAGAGTAAAAGGGCGATCAAACCGCTTGCGTCGACATCAGCGCGTTTGAACTGGATTAACAGAACTCACCTGGGAAGAAAGACCGGCTTCTGAGCGAGATGCTCCCTCAACTCAGGCGTGGTGGAATCTGGGTTTAAGTAGCGCCCGACATAATCAGACCAACGCTGCAAAGAGAAAAGAAAAGCAAAAGCTAATCTCCATTCCGTCTGTCTGAAGCAGCCAGAAAGGTCGCGTTGGCGTTTAGACCCAGTCACATAAAGCTGCAGCGTCCTACCTCGGCCTCCATGGGCTCGTCGGAGTTCTCCTCCTCGGTGTCGAGGAGCTCCACTGTGAGCTGCACCTGCCCTGTGCTCCTCAGAAACATCACCTGAAAAACGAAGAAGGGTCAGGCGCAGCTGTGCAATCATAGGTGGGACTCCAGAGCGTCCACGCTGGACCGGATGCTACACGGACAGGTGCCCCGTGAGCCAGTCCGCAATGTAGCCTGTCGAGGCTAAACGCTAAAGAGATGGCGCTCAGACATCAACGGGCTAAATCGTTAGCATTTCAGTCCCTTCATGGAAAACGTCGCCGCTGATGACTACAGTCATCATTAACTCTGTCACTGCCATTGACGTCTATCTAAACCCAAATATTCACTGCAAATTGATTTCTGCCTCTCTTCGACGGCCAATAACTCCAGCAAGAATAAATGGTAGGAACACTCTCGTTTTTCCCGATGAAAGAAGAGACTTTAAATCCTTCATTTGGAAGTGTTTACATGGTCGTAGTACAAAATATTCTATGGGGCTTGACAAACAAAAAGCTGAGCTGAAAATGTCTGGCACTGAAAGAGGTAAGAATTTCTCCATAAATGGCGACTGTTTTTTTTTTTTCTTTTACCTTGAAGCAGTTCTCGTCAGACATGAGCTGCTCGGCCTTCCGTTGATAGCTCGCTTCTGCGGGACTCTGCGAACACTGGGCGGAGACGGTTCCGCCGGCGGCGCCGCTGGCGCTCTCCGAGAGGTAGAGGTCCGTCACCTGGACGCAGATCTCGTCGCTCACGATGTGCTGGAGCTGAGAAGAGAGAGGAAAAAGGCTGTAAAACGGAGAAGCGATCTATCAACGGAAGGGAGGGCAGCGAGGCTGGACGGGGCCCGGAGGCCGGGAACGGCGGCTCACCTGCCGGACGATGCTTTGGATGAGCTTGTCCATTGTGAAGGCGGTGTAAGCGTGAATGGTGAACATCTCCCTCAGCGAATCCTCGTACTGAGAGGCCTCCATGTTGCCGTCCAGCAGATTCCTGACCATCTCCAGGAAGGCCGAGTAGTAATCTTCCACCTCGATGTCCACTGGAGAGAGAAGAAAGGCAGTCAAAGACCGGATGCACGTCGGGAGGCGCCGGACGCACGTCGGGAGGCGCCGGACGCACCGGACACACGCGCGGTTCGCTCTACTCACTGGGCTCCTTCAGCCTCAGCTGGACGGCGGGATTGTCGCTCTTCTCCTTCTTCAGGCCCAGCACCTCCCTCTCCCAGTCCCGCTCTCTGACCTCCTCCTCGATCTGTCGCTCCGCCTGGCCGTACAGCCGCAGCAGGCGCGTGCACAGCGTCTGGTGCAGCCGCAGGAAGATGTACCAGTAGTTGTTGACGTAGAAGAGGTTGTAGGCGTCGTCCGCGCCGCGCAGCTTCTGCGCCGCCGTGTTGCTGAACAGCAGCTTCGACTTGGAGGGGCTCCGGCTGCCGCTGCCCGGCATGCCGTTGTGCTTTTTGGCAGCGCCTTCCTCCACGTCCATCTCCTCGTCCTCCTCGTCCTCCTCGTCCTCCTCCTCCACGTCGGAGAGCTCGCCCCGCTGCGCGAACAGCATGTCGGGGACGAAGTGGTAGATGATCTGCTTGATCTTGTACTTGTCCTCCTTCTGAATGCCGGTCTGCCGCTTGACGTGGTGGATGATGAGCGCCGCCGCGTCCTC
Source organism: Brachionichthys hirsutus (assembly GCF_040956055.1). NCBI lineage: Eukaryota > Metazoa > Chordata > Actinopteri > Lophiiformes > Brachionichthyidae > Brachionichthys > Brachionichthys hirsutus. The sequence continues at coordinate 12,075,199 of NC_090901.1, forward strand.
CAGGATCTGGCTGTCCTCGTAGGGCAGCATCAGGTGAGGGCCTGCGGGCGGGGTGGCGTTCTCCTCAGACGCCTGCTCCTGGCGCTGCATTGCAAGAACAATTCAATGTCAGGTTTCACTCCCCCTGCTACGATCCGGGGGGGGGGCGATCAGGGAAAGAAACGTACCTCGTCATAAAGGCTTTCTATTTCGTTCAGCAGGGACTTGGATCGGAGCACTTTGGTGTCGTTCTGCTTGAAGTTGATGCCCTGGTGGTCGAGAGACTTGAGGTAATACTTCTCGTTCTGCTCCCTCCAGATCTTGTTGAAGCCTCGCTGGGCTTCCCGCCACTCGTCCTCCTTGGTCTTTAACCTGGTTGTGAAAGAAAAACTCTCGTGATGCGCACGGACAAAAGAGGAAGTGAAACACGCGGCGGACTTCTCAAACATTGGATCAAAGCTACAGGTTTATATACCTGAAAGCCTCCGGGAGCAAATGAAACATCTTCCCATTTTAAGAAGGAAATGAAAACACGGCGGGGCAGTCACGCCCCCCCCCCCCCCCCGAGGATCGCGTTTCCACACCTCTTTAACACGATGGGGACAGAAACAGCGGGGTTCTTCTTCAGGCCGTCGATGATGTCGGGCGCCTTGTCGCCGTATATCCTCTGGATGGCCTTGCGGTGCACGACCTCCGAGGATCCGCCCAGCGTGTTGTCCAAGCGGAACTTGGCCTGGTCCTCCGCAGACATGCGGGACAGCTTCCGCTGTACGGCCTCCAGGACTCTGATGGCAGCAAGGTTGGTCTCCAGCACCACGTCCAGCTGCGGGGGGGGGGGGAGAAAACGAAGGTGGCGTCAACACCATCCGCTGCAGAATCCTCCACCGTCTAGTAGTTGTTCCTCAGACCCATTTCCCCTAATCAATCTAATCAATCTCTGGCCAACAACAAAGACTCTGTCGCTCATTGATTGATCTGCTGAGTGTCGTCTGGATTAATCAAGTCAATACTTCCTCCGTTAAACAGACGCTAGAATCCAAAGTGGCCGCTTGAGGTTTGTCCAACCACCAGCCAAAAATACAAAGATCAATCGTCCAATCAGGCTTGAGAGCCATCGCAGTGACTAAACCGTTACCCGGAGGCTGGCTGGTTTGCTTTTTCAGACGACAAACCAGCCGTGGGACCAGCCGTGGGACCAGCCGTGGGACCCCCCCTCCCCCCCCCCGAGGTGGCGAGGGGTTCAGGTTCGGGGCTCACCTCGAAGCGTTCGTCCTCACATCGGTAGATGTGCTCCTCGTACTGCGTCTTCTTGGAGCTTACGAATGTGGAGTCCTCAGACCAGGAGGGGAAGGAGACCCAGGTGTCGTTTAAGACCTGGACACGGAGAGAAGACGCTTTAAATGTCGTCACCCGTCTCGTGTCCACGGAGACGCTTCGGGCTTCTCAGGGCCGTCTCGTTTCACAGCTTCTCTTACCTCTTTACAAAGCGGCGTCCGGCCGGTGCACTTGGGCTGCTGGTAACTTTTGGGCAGGGCTCTGTAACTGGAGCCGAGCCTCTTGCAGGACGCATAATCGATCTCCATGGCGATGCCCTCGGTGGCCCGCTCCTTGGGGTATGCCTCGATGTGGGACATTTCCCGATATCCCAGGAAGTTTTTAAACCAGCTGAACAGCTCGGGGAATTTTCTGAGGAGTAATTACGAGGGACACGTACGATGTATAAAATGTTGTCGAGTGACGTCGTGTCTCGTACGAGGAGGCGGAGCACTCACCCCAAAAAGGGCAGCACCAGCTGCACCAGTTCAGCCCTGGAGATCACCTCCTGGTTAAAGATGACCAGACACCGCAGGAAGTTATCGTAGGCCTCTGCGCTTCGCAAGGCTTTGCGCACCTGTAGGGAGAAAGTCAGATAAAACGTCAACGTGAACAACATGCCAGAGCACGGCTGTCAAATTCCAGAAACATCGGTCAATAATCAACCGAGATATCGAGGAACACATTTTAAAGCTCCATTTACTGCAATGGTAACGAACATTTCAAAGAGATCCAGAACCTCTTCTGGATCATCGCTATAATCTAATCAACTGTTCCCGGTAAGATTCCCCCACGTTTCCTGAAAATGTCATCAAGATGCTGATTTCTCAACCTTAGTTCTTCGTATCATTTTCCCTTCGATCACTGTTAGAATGAAAGACAGGAAGTCACCTTCTCAAAGAACAGCGATTCCGTGCCGACGCCGTGCTTGCTGGACTCCGCCCCGGAGGAATCTTTCAAATTCAGCAACTTGGGCTTCTTCTGTTCAGTTAGCGAAACAGCAAGAATCAAACAACTGATGCAACAATGTCAGACATAAGGCAAAGACGTATGAAAGGAAACCGGGGCGCGAGCGTACCTTCACAGGGGGTGTGGCCCCGGGGGCTTGATGGCGGCGGATCTGGCAGCCGTTCTGACTGGGCCTCTGTTTGTTGTTGAGCTGGAGTTTTTTGGCAGTGCCGCCGTGGTCGTTCCGTACGGACTCCGCCTTTTCGGCCGTCGTCTTACTTAACAGCTGTGGAGAGTAAATGTTAAGACGGGGGGGGGGGGGCGTAGATCCGACCTCTTACGTTCTCGATCTCCAGAACCGGCGAGCAAGGAGTTGAACCGACGACTCACCACTGAGCTGTTGGCGTCAGGGAGAAACTGGCCGAACTCTGACAGCAGGTCCTCTTGGTTTTTGAAGAGCCGCGCCACCTGAGCGTAGACCTCCTGCTCCGTCAGCGCTGGCGTGTAGTTCCCACCGGCCTCCTTGGCGTTACGCTGCTCCTTCTGTCAGGGGCAAGGTGTTTACCGTCAGGGCCAACCCAAGGATATGGATTTTAATGGCCGAATGACGCTGATCGACCGAAACGCCTTCTGACCTGGTACGTGTGGAGGATCTCGAGGAAGGCTTTGTAGATGTCGGGCTGGCCCTGGAAGCGATTCTTGATCTTGTTGACGTAGTTGATGGCGTGATTGAACTCGACTGGCTGATTGTTCTGAATAGGCGGCCCGGCGGGAGTCCCGCTGAGGGGCGGGTGGAGCTGCACGGGCGGGGACCGGGGCGAGGTGTGTGCGGGAATGGACGGATTGCTCTGGCTGCTGGTGGTTAACGCCTGGGGCTGGAGAGGCTGCGGGAAACGACATCACAGAAGGTTTTAAACAGCGGCTGGACCGCGGGGTAAGAACATTCCAGCTTTGCTTGCACAGAATTACTCACTTTGCTCATCTTGGCGGGGGCGGTCTGCGTTAGCAGGGGCGGCGCGGCGGTGGCGGCGGTCGCCGAGGGCTGGAGCTGCGGCGGATGTTGGGCGGCCGCTCCAGCTATGGGGATATTCTGGACTGAGATGCCATGTGGGGTAATGTGGTGGATCTGACCCGGCGTGGTCACGTTGACCAGGTCGTTGGTCTGGACCTCGATCTTGTAGCCAGGAGGCAGGAAGGTGTTGAAGCCCATGATGAGGTCGGGGTGACCCTTGAAGAGCTGCGACACTCTGCTGATGACGCCAGGAGTGTCGATGCTGCAAAGACGAGAGACGGGACCAAGTCAGATCCTTCCTGCTGTCCACACAACCGAAGGACGGGCAGCTCGTCCTCTCTGAACGCCGCGAACACGCCAGCGTCTTTGGTTCAGTTCACTATGAACGAGCACAAGCTGCCAGCAGGCCATGAATAAATGATCATGTTTATTATCCTTATGACAATGTAATAAGAAAGAGTAGTCCAGCTTTGTGAGGATAAGAACTCGTGGGTTTTACATTTGGAAGCAGAAACTTCCGAATCATGCACAATATAATTCCCTACAAAGCAAACAAGTGGCTTCACCTTTGAGACTTGAACTCTTTCATTATGTCCAGAAAGTCATTGTAGACCTGAGGATGGTTTCCAAACTGCAGTTTCACTTGGTCCAAGTAGGACAAAGCGTCTTCCACCTGAGAGACAGATTGGACGGGCGTCAGTATCACCAACCTGCCGAACCTCTTTTTCATTTCTGGCAGAAGCTCCGTGGTTTCAATATGAAACAGCAGAAGGATCACGTCTTGTTAAAACACCGCGTTGACAGACTTCTGGATAACTCACTCAAAACACGAGAATTAAAGCTTTCTTAAAACTCCTGTGGAATGTTCCAGATCCATTCACAAAAGGTGCACAAAATACCGCAAACAAAACGAAACACACAATGTACCGAAAGCGCTGCCCTCATGTCTGCATATTTATGTTCACCAGGACCAACCTTGAGCCGCTGGAACTGCTGCTGGCCCTGAGCAGAGGCTTGAGGAGCAGCCGTATGGCCGTGCCCTGACATCGCTGGGGGCCCGTGGGACTGGACTGCTGACCCGTGGTGGTGGGACCCCCCGTGAATGGCCGGGCTCGGAGCGTGCCCGTGCCCGCTGCTGTTCTGAGCCACGGTGGGAACCTGGAAAAGAGGCGACAAGAGATGCCAAAGCTCGAGAAGTGTGCAGCCGACCAAAGATCTGCATCTGACAGACAACCACAAGCTGACAGCCCGAGTAAAAAGCGAAATAAAAATCACTGCACTTGATCCAGTCGGGCTACGAGCACGGCCTTCGTGCCCGCGTACCTGATATCCCTGGGGGACGGAGTATTGGACGCCTGCCGTGGGCTGCATGCTGTCAGACACAGCCTCATACACCGCCGGTGCTGGAGCAGGGGCCAGGACACGATGCTGGAAGGCGTCTGCGTTGCCAGCGAGGCGCCGCTGCTGGGAAGCAAAAACAGTTTCCTGATCCTCCAGTCGCCGCTTCATTATGAACTCATACTCGTAAGAGCCGAGAGACCTGAGGAGAAAAGGAACATGCGGCTATGAAAGATCTAATGCGTGTTTTTAAAATGTGCTTTTACTTTCTTTTTCCTGGACAGTCTAGATTAATCACATACACAAGGTGTACAGGTGGAAAAGAGGAAGCGTGAACACACGGGTAGACTGGGTTGGAGTTGCCTGACAGAACATTGAAGAACCTTTTTCTTTCGTCAGCATTGTTACTGTTGTTTTATGGGTCTGCTACTCATGCGTGCCTAATCTTCAAACCAGTCTTACTAAAGAAACACATTTAAACAAAATCAGATTTCTAGCTATACCCTTTTCTAAATTCTAATTAAAACTCTTGAAACCGTTTTTTTTTAATAGCTGTTCCTGTATGGTAGAAGTTTTCAATCATTATTAATTTTTTTACTTGTTTATTTTCTTAACCAAATGAGACTTTTTAATATTTCCAGAGCAAAATTAGTCAGAATTCTGAATAAAGGTGTGACATATGGACATGGATGCGTAAAGACCAAAGACAAAGAGAGACTTCATATCATTTATTACAAATATACATTGATTATTTACAACAATCATTAACAGAAGATTGTGTTCTGCATAAAGTTTCAACTATTTAAAACCACATTAAAAAAAAACCCTGTTTGTATAAAATAGCACAAAGCTACACTAATAAGACAGACTTTTGAAAGCATCTGAACGTTCACTGAATTTAAAACTTCCATGCCCCCGTAGTAGCCAATGAAAGGCTATTGGGTGACGTCATCGATGCAACAAACAGGTGCTGCACGAACGTGGGAGTCAGCTTCAGCCTGCCATTCACAACTTCACGACAGCAACAACTCCGAAGCGTCACGATGAATGACGAAAAATAAGACGAAACGTCACGTTTCAAGACACGAATACGCAGAAAAAGTGGCACCGTGGCTGTCAGCCCGAAGCACCCGCGTACGAGTTGCGCTCCGTGCTCCAACAGTGTTCGACAAAATACTTTGGATTAATTATAATATAAACACTTGGCGCTGAATTACTGTCGTAGCGTTATATACACCGGTAAGAGGCAGATGTGTTAAAATCATATCGGCTGCTGCTACAGCTGTTAGCTCGCCGTCCCCTTTAAGGCCTGGAAATCACAAGCCCCGACCTCGAGTTACAGCGCGACGCTTTCTCCCCCGCCCGCCATTTAGAGCGTGGCGAAGGAGCGCAACAAATTCCACATTTTTTTCCGAGCAGGTCAGCAACAAAAGTAGCGGACTGGTTAGCCCTCTGACTGCCCGCCTATCTTAAAGTATATCGGCGTGTTTCTTTGCATTAGCGGCGCAGAGAAGTCGCCATGTCGCCGGGGGCTAAGAGCTGCCACTTAGCTGCTAGCTAATGTAAACAACATGAGCTGCCCGACACCGAGCATCATCCGGGACTAGCAGCGAAGCACATGCAGCTAACAGTAGCGATGCAGTTCGCTGATGCTCAAGCAGGAAACGAGGATTACCGATCGATCCATTTCGGGGATTAATCACATCTAGTTACAAACTAACGTAGTTTTCTCGTTCGGTTAACGCAAAACGGGGGGGGGGGGGGGGGGCAGGTACGTAGCTAGCCGTATTAGCTTGCTGAATGAATTCAGCTGAACTCACCCCACTCCAAAAGAGCAAGTCGTTAGATCCCAATGACGCTTTGATGATCCGATTACTTGTTGCTAAACCGCTAGCCGGACAAGATATCAAAGCTGCAAAAAACAACTCACTGACGGATGGATTTTAAGTAAACAATTCACGCTACAGCAAAGTGAAAGAAAATCTCCCCCCGCGATAGAGGAAAACAATCTCCGTTCGGTTGGCTGTCGAGGAGGGGGGCGGGGTTTTCAGATGTAGTCCCGCCCGCGAGACGAGTGGATTGGTCAGCTCATTCAGAGGCTGCACATGGGGGCGGGGAGGAGGGTAGTGGTTGTGAAGCTAAGGTGTCAATCACGTGCTCATCGGACACCACGCCCATTTCCGCTTTGAAGCGCGACAATGCTTGAGGCGAGGAGACTCCCGCTTGTATCACGGTATGTGTGGACCGTGTAGCGTTTTAGAGTGATATGAACGTTTGTTGTGATGTGGCACAATACAGATAACAATAAACTTGGCAGGATTGTGTTACGATAAAACTACAATAAACGCTGTGTCTGCAAGATTTAAACAAAAAGCTAAAACACAGCCATTTCCACTGAATGAGTGCAGAGATATCTACTTCCTGGAGCTCGCTATCACGTGACTTGGGGGGTGGGTGGGCTCTCTCGTTTCGCGTCCCGCCCTCTTTGTGCAGCCTAACCAATCATAGCCGTTATCCGTCATTGCAAATCCCAAAAAGGTGGAACTTCCAAAATAAACCATCGCCCACGACAGGCGGAGCTCAAAGTAACAGCAGCCCGGGATTCCTGCTCACAGCCCGGGCGGACGACGGAGGCTGGCGCGCACGCACACGCACACCCCCCAGCCATAATGAAATGCCTCTTTGCAAAACGATTTGGTCGCGCATCGTGCCTGTTTTTTAGTTTGTGCAAAAAGCATGCAAATATAACGCAGCGTGGGCTGTGGGCTGTGGAGCCCCCCCCCCCCCCCCCCCCACGACGCGGTCTAGGAGGGTCGGCTAATCCGCGTCACGGCGTCCGTCGACGTGGGTCGTCTGCAGGCGGCACTCTGGAAACAAAAGGTCCACGGACACGGAGCAAGCGCCGTCCGGTGGGTCCCAGCTCGGTAACGTCGGGCCTCCAGTCGCCCTCACGAAACAATGACAAAGTCAACCGGAACGGGAACTACGGCGCAGCTTTACGGAAACACCCGCACGACCACGGCAACGGCAACGGCAACGCCATTTCCCCCCCCCCCCCCCCCGCGGGGACAGACGCGGCCCGAACCCCCCCCCCCCCCCGCGACAGTGGACGATCGCTGTTAACAAATCCTATTCTTTGTTTACTTGAATAGTCCGGGAGTACAAAATGTCTAACACCTGATTGCGTTTGAACGCAACAAAAGGCGCGACCCCCGCTCCGGTACAAACGGGGTTCACGCGTTAAAGCGGCGTTAGTGTAAACATTATTTACTTTAACCAGCTGTTACATACCCAGAAAAAAAGACTCCTCACTCCGGATTCGCGTTCGTAACAAAATAGGTGGACACGCCCCCCCGCGTTGGCATTGGCGCAGGCGGGTGTACACGTCACTTTATTTTAAATATTACCCGCTAAACTGAGGACGCGCCTGGGAAGCAGCAGCAGCAGCAGCAGCAGCAGCGTCCCAGTATTCCCATCGCTGCAGATGATGGGAATACTGGGACGTGATCCATGTTCCCGTGCTCTGGGTTTGAGCCCCACTTGTTTTTCTGAGAGCTACTAGTAGCTAGATTCTAACTAAACATCGGAATGACTCGATATACGTTAATGGTGTCTCATAAATAATCTAATAAAAGGAATAAAGTTAAAGAACCTTTTATTTGTTCCCGGTAGGTTGACCCGGATAATAAGGTTTAAGCATAATCATGGCAGAAGTGGAACTAAGATTCATTTTCCAAGTAACTCCTTTATTGCTTTACAGTCAAGGGAAATACAATCTTTGAAGACCTTTGGTACCGAAATGTTTCTTACAACTTTGTTTTAAAGTGTTTAGGTTTATTTGTATTCTTAATTATGCATACACTGCCCCGGTTTTATTTTTGGTCTCTTCAATTGAGGTTGTAACATTATTCCCCTTTTATTTTTGCATGCTGTGAAACACCAATGTTGGAACGATCAGCACTATACACAAAGGAACTTTGCTAACATAGTGCATGATTCTTATTAATAAAGACAAAGTTGAAAGACAAAAGCGTCAGGTGTGATTTATAGTCGCAAAGCCAACGTGTTTATTAAGCAGTTAGGATAAATATCTGTGTTATTCAGAAATGATATCCGTCATGTTTGTATTATGAAGACATTTATGCTGCAGTAATTACAGATTATCTAACTCTTCCAAGGGTAGAAGGAGAAATGTTGGATTGAAGCTCCTCGGCTCCTCGGACTATGACTTTGCTGCTGTGTAAAGATTATTTCTGCCACTAATGACGGAGGTTCATACAGTTTATTTAGATCATGATAGAATTAACTTGTGTTAATAACTAGTTTGAAGAATTCTAAAGCCATCCATCAGGAGGTTGTTAAATATAGTCTGACGGGTAATGTGTGATTCTTGCTTTCCGGTCTCCACATCTTCATCCGGCTCACGGCTGCAGCGGTTTAGCACGCCGACACCGAACATCGCTTTGCGGGCATTTTCTCCTCTTCACTCAACTGTAGAAAATCGGAACACAAAACGAGCAGACTCCTTCCTTCTTGCTCATGGGCTGTGTCTGTGGAGGTTCCCACCTCATCCAGATCCCCCCCCCAAAAAAAGAAGACTCAACGGGACTTGTTCAAGTTTGATCGAAGACGTTTCTCCTCCCATCCAAGAGGCTTCTTCAGTTCTGAGAGACTAGTAGAGAGTTTAGATGCTTGATGGAGCAGAAAACAAAGAAGGGGCCGAATACTCATGGGTTGCATTTCTACACTCAGTCTTCATTTAAATATTGTCGCTGATTTAATTCTTTAATGCCAACAGCTTGTTCTTTGGGGAAACCAGCTGTACATTGTCCTCATAATCCAGCAAATCCAGAGCAGCAGCATTTAGTCGGGGCCTGTAATTATTACTCAGTGTTGTTCATCTTCTGATGTAAACCTGCCGCTCTGTCAGCAGAATGCATCAGGTGCTGCAGCTTTATTAGAACTTTTTTTTTTTGCAAGAAAAAAACCCTCTGCACCTTTGTCTTGCAGCAAGAAGGTCCCGGGTTCAAATCCTTCTGAGGCTCTGGGACGGTGCTGGTTGGAGTCTGCATGTTCTCACTGGGTATATTTGTAGTAACTTGCACCATAACCAACGACTTATTGATGGGAAAATAAGAGACATTTCAGCTTAACATGCCACAAAACCACCACTTAAACGCATGCGTTGGACATGGTTTATATTTATTACAGTATAGCTTGATCAATGGTCATAGAAATGATAAAGTAATAGGTTATAACAAAACAAAATGTATAGGTAACTGTATATCCTGGGTAATCATATGAAAACAGCTGAATACAATAGAAAAATAAAAGGGGGTACGTCTCCCGCCCGCCGTTGAGAGGGAAACTAGAATGTCAGAGTACATGACGATGGCAGACGCAAAAATGCTTCACTACAAGCAAATTCAATATGAATTCTGTAGCGAGGACACGTTTCGTTTTCAACACGACGCAGCGTACGACAGACACGCTCTGTACAAATACTACAGCGAAGGCAAGACACTGGGACCAGATGAGCGCGCCGGCTACGAGCACGGTCCTGTAAATGTAGCTCCGCCCACTTTATAGGGTGGTCGAGTCATTAATCTGCTCCAAGCGGATGTTTACAGCAAGTCCGAGATGTTTTATATCCCAGCATTGCACACGGACCTGGAGAATTCCGTCGTGTGATCCCGTCCTATTCCCACTTTGATCTCACACTGGGAACGGACTTATTAAAAAAACAAAAAAAAGTGCTAAGACATGAGCTGTGAAATAAAATCAAAAAGTATTGCACTACTCGAGGTCTTCACCGAGGACTTCCAACGGCGCCCACGTCGATTTATCACAGTCGCTGCAGACTGCTCCATAACGGCAATGCATTCCCGACAACCGCCAAAAGCTACGCCGCCGCCGGCGAGCGAGGGCGGAGCGGGAATCTAGAGGGAAGTTTAGAACCCGATGACTGGATGTGCTTTATTTACTGCCGTGGGATATTTACTGAGACACGGGAGGACGCGTCCCTCCGGCCCCAGAGGAAAACGAACGGCTACGATTTGTGTTCGGTACGACGCTCCCGACACGAGGCAGGATTAGCTCGTACCATCTATGTGACACACGCCGCATGCCAAGCACGCACTACAGGGTACTTCCTGTGCACGGGAGGCGGGACAAAAGTTGCCTAAAGATAACCACCAGAAAGCTGGCATAGAATGCATGTCAGGACAATTCCATCCCAAAATGAAAACTGTTTCAGTAACTTCAGATTATGTTATTTGAAACGTGAAAAATGCAACAACAATCTTAGCACTTTTCAAAATCAAGTTTAGTATCGCAGGAAATTTGTTCTGAAGGGGCATTTCCGGTCTTATCTCAGGTCTGGCTCGCGTCTGCGAGGATGGTAACACTCCTGGACTCGCTAACGAATCCTACATGTTCTGGGGTTAAAAGAGCGGCTGCTCAAATCTCCAGGGCTCATCGGCTGAAGCTCACTGATTGGACGGGAGCAGGCCTTGCCTCTGGGCGTGCTCCAAGATGGCGTTGTAGCAGAAGTAGTACTGGTCCGGCGTCTGAATGCTGAAGGCCCTCTGCGTCCTCATGCGTCGCACCGCCTGGCACACGTTGAGCGAGCCCACGTCCTGCACCTGCGACAGGCAGATGTCCAGGGCGCAGAAGGTACCTGCCGACCACAGGGGCACCGTCACGCAGGCGAATCTCAACGCTAATCTCACCATTAGCCACCAGCAACAGCAACCGCGCGTTCACCGTACCCGTTCTCCCGATGCCGGCGCTGCAGTGGACCACCATGGGGGGTCCCTGTGGATGGCCCGCCCACTGAAGCCCCAAGGCCTTGACCATTTTCCTCTGCTGTCGCTTGGCAGTTCCCAGGAAGTCGATCAGGGTCACCGCAGAGGTGGGAACGCCGTAGTCAGGCCAGCTGAGGTACTGGAAGTGACTCACTTGTCGCTGCTCGCATGTCTGGAAGATAAATTATTAATTCGGTTAAATAAAAAATAAAAAAGAGATTCATTTCTTCCCTTTTTCCCCCCCTTCAGCAAATTATTTCGGAAAATTTCAGCTTCTTCTAAACGTCCTTTCAGCGGCAAAAGAAACCGGTTAACTGGGACATTTTTTGGAATTAAATATTTGAATGAAGCAAAGTGCGTTTCAAAGAGGAGTACCGTACATCCTGACTCGGCATAAAAACACACACACTCCTCTTTCACTGGTCAACGGACAGACAGGTTTGTGAATGAACTGGCTTCCCCAGTCGCCGTGACACCGGACAGGAAGATCACAACCCGACTACCGAGTGCCACACGGTTAAATAATAATAGCCTCATTTACCAAGCATCAAAAAAAAAGAAGAATTTAAATTGGCCACATGAGAAACTTTATACACAGTAGTCCCTCGATATAATGCGGTTCATCTTCCGCTGCTTCGCGGAGTTTTAATGCAATTTTTCAGATTTTATTTTTTGCACTTGAACGCGCCTTGAAACGGCGCGCGGTCGGCGGAACTGTGAAATACGTGCGAGTTGCTATTAATAACTTCTTATGTGTTCAACCTCGTAGGTTGATCATTAAAATTAAATTCGTTATTTCTCAAAGCTATCATGTTTATTTGTTAAGCGTTTGTTTTCTAGCGCTCTTATTCTCTGTGTAAAAAGAGGCTTTTATTTTGTAGGAGCATAAACGTCACGTCCCTTTTGGGCTTTGCTTCTTCCTGTTGATACATGTAGCCGCTGCCGTTCCGCTGTGCTAAGCTATCCAGTAAAGCAGCCCATGAGAGGCTAAAGACAGCACGAGTAGAATATTTGTTCTTCTGCACTCCAAGCGGCTCTTTCCTCGACGACCTGCACGCCTTAACATTATTAACAGGAAAACGTTTACTGTACGTACTATATATTTTTATTTCTCAAACAAATGTTTAGTTCTGAAAACAGGTTCTGATCTTTGGTTTCATTCTATAATACTGAAACAATCTATTTAGATTAATGCCTGACTGTTAAAAGTGTATAAAGTGTGTGGTGAGGGGTTTTACAGCCTTAAAACATTTATGTACATTTATTGAAAAAAAATAAAGATCACTACATTGCGGATTTCACTTATTGCGGGTTGTTTTTGGAACGTAATCCCCGCGGAAAATGAGGGACTACTGTACTCGGTTTCCTGTAAACGACATTCTGACAGCGTTCGGGGAGAGTAATGGCAACCTGCCCCCCCCCCCCCCCCCCCCCCTCCGTGTCGTCCCGTATTGTTGCCTGGAGCCACACCTCAGTGTTGTGCAGCGCGAGGGTGGTGTGGTTGTAGTGGGTGTGGTGATCGACCCTCTGGTTCACCACGGCCATGTGACCGTACACCTCCTGCCCCCCTTCCTCCAGAGGCCAATACTGTCCGCACTTCCTCCGACTGCCCTCGTCCGTCCTGCAGCACAAGACGAAAACAACCCGGTCAACACGGCGCCGCAGATCGAACTTTCGCCCTCCTCCGTGTCCGCCCTTGACAAGC